>NW_027500639.1:0-84797 GCF_021521415.1 Bidens hawaiensis
AACCGAGCATTAAATTCACCAAATATTCATCCTTTGTCAAAAATTACCAAAATTTCACAGAACTCATATTTTCATATATCTAACACCTCTGTAAAATTTCATGATCTAACTCTAACCGTATCACAATCTGTCCAAATCACAAACATCATACAAAAACCGAACTACCTTGTGTTTCTAGCTTCAAATCGTAAGGATCTCGCTTTCTAGCCTTTGCTAACAACTAGATACAACACCTACAAGAACAATAACACCACACCAAGAAAGTTACACCCACAATCAAGCCATTTCTTTCATGGTTTCGGTTATGATTTAAAAACAAAGATTTAACCGTAACAATTCGTTTTTGGTTCGTTTAACTCCTTTCTTGGACCAAGATCCCTTGTATAACCCGTATATATCACTTGATCATGCAAGAATCGGTTTTCATCTTTGAAACCTCATTTTCTTGCAAATAAACTCAAGAAACGAAGATGGAAACGTAAATAACTCGACTTTTTACCTCGGTTTTCTTGCTAAAATCTCGGTTTTTAGATGATATGATGGAGAGAATTGAAGAACTTGCTATGGTTGTAAACAAAAAAAAAGAAATGAAGGGCTAGGGGTTCTTACCCTAGTCCGATCGGAATAAAGGGAGGAGTGGGGTGGGACCCACTTCTCCATTCTTAGCCACTCGTTTGGATCTCTGAAATCTGGATAACGTTTTGGATAAACTGGTTCAGTTCGTTTTTCGGTTAAATGTTTAATCTAACTTAAAACGAGGCTAAAATGGTCGTTTTCTGCTTAAAAAAAAGAAATTTATTTAAAACCGATTTAAAAACTTTAAAACTTAAACCATGACATTTATTATCTTAAAACATCATATTATTAATAATTGCGCATCTTTTTCGGCTTGATCGATCGTCTCTTGCTTGGTTTGGTATTAAAGGTTTCGTTCAACGTACCGACGTACCATTAAATCGAAATTCTTTTTCTGTGCTTTAATTCACTTATCCCGAAGCTTTAACACTTCGTAAACATCACTAAATATCATATATCTCGTCTATAATGTATGCTCGATTCGTTCGGGCTTCAATAACCGTTATTCGGTTAATCGTATTTCCAATACGATTAACTGGATAATCGAGTATAATCCGTAATGTGAATCATACATACTCGTATAAACGCATTATAATTCACCTATTCATTATTAAATTGCACATAAATAGTATATACCGGTTATGGTATACCTGATTCTGCCGGAATCGTTACAATTTTTTCCTGAATACTCCTCGTAAGTGAGTTTTCATTCTTGAAATTTGGCGTTAAAATTTATTGTTCGAAAATTTTCGGTGAATTTTTGGCGGGAAAATCGGGAAAAAATTTTCTTAATCGGAATTTTTCTAGGGATGTTCCTAATGTATTGGGTACTATTCTCTCAAATTTTGGTAATATATTTTTCGGCTGCCTGTTTATGCGTTTCGACTTGCCGAGGGGGAGATCTCGTGTAATTTAAGGAGGAGTGTGTTTGTTTGTGAACCTTGAAAATTATTTAAGACCTTGCCTAATTTGTCAAGAAAAGGGGGAGATAAAACTTTCATTTGAGATTATTTGGCTTGTATCTTCCTACATTTGCAAGGTTTCTTGAAAAATTACTGCAATTCGGGTGGTAATTCATGCTTACAAAGCTACGTTTGACTGAGTTCAAGACTGCAAGTGTTCTTCGATTGGTGATTGATTTGTTCAAAGATTGAAACCTGACTATGTGGGATACAAGTGTCTATTCGTTTACTTCTTTCTAAGGGACTTTCATCCTGACTATGTTGGCTACGAGTAAATGGCGGATTACTTCTGTGAGGGGGACGATTCTCGAACGTGTTGATCTTATTGAAGAATATACGAGTCTTGTCATTAGATTGAAGAATTTGATCATTTGGGGTTTATTAATGGAGGTTGGAACTCTGAATCTTATGATGCCCAAACATTAGTGCATCTTTGCTAATGAGATGTGGAAGAGCTTCAAAGAGTTATTTGGGATAAACGTTATTAACAGAGGGAAAACCGAAGTGAAAGATGTTGAATGATCGAGTTTTTCATGAAGATGTGTGACGAGGTTAAACGTAAAGATATGTTTTTCTTTACCGGTGCTGACGGATAGCTGATGACTTGTTGCTGATTGTTGAAAGATTGAACCATATCATACGCCAATGGATGATCGGGATGATCTCCAAGAGTTGCTCACATTGAGGGGGTGATCTGATATGAGAAGCTACAAGTTGTTGGTTTGCTGAAAAGATTTAAAGATTGTTCGTCTACACAAGCCCGAAAATCATCAGTCAAGGGGGTGTCTGTTAGTGCACGTTTTGTGACTGGTGATTTGCAGTTAAAGTATTCAAGGTTAAATTATTCGATAGCTACGGAAAAGGGGGGTGTCTGTTAGTGCACGAAATTGTTGTCCATAGCATTCGAATAATTTATACATAGTCTAGATTGAATATTTATTGTAAATGGAGCATGTGGCCTATAAATAGGTGGTTCCATGCTCATAATTAGGTATGTACATATTTAGAGAGAGATCTAGATATAAGTTAATACTCTCCATAACTTATTATGTAATTATTCACACTATTTATCAATAAACTATGTATTTAAAGTATCTATATCATATTGTATAATCGATGTATCATAGCGGCTAGATCCGTAACGGGATCACACACTTCTCGGCCTACAAATTATTCAAAAAACCATGATCCTGTTTAAATCATTTAAACCATTATTATTAAAACCAGATGTTGGTTGTGAAGACGCTATTTTGTGGTGACATGAAGTCGTATAGGTCGCCGTGGCTAGGTGGAACTCTTAATTAGTCCACCATCATAAATCCAATTAGTGTCGATTACAGGCACAGTAAACTCCATTCAACCCTGGAGCAGGTAACACCACGCACGGACCAGCTCAAAATACCTAGTACTTAACGAAGATGGACCGAGGCTCTTAATGAATTCGGTGACACCTCAAAGATACAAGCATGAAGTGATCTCACATGGAATGCTACCATCGGATTACTAGTTGAGTAACTAACTGGGTTTGATGAAATAAAAATGTAACAACTACTATTTTACATTTATTATATTAACATGTATTACCGCGCACGTTAAAAATTGTAACAACTCGTAATTGAGGGACGAACCACACATTAAACTTCATAGTCCGTATTGAAAATCTACTTAAATATTACATTTTCAAATCTATAACCATATCCATAACCCGTCTTTTTTGACCCAAACCCTTAACCCGTTTGTTTTTCTTTCACCTGTCCCAAAAACGTCTTATAGTGACGAACCTATTAAAAAATTACGATTAACAACGATTGGGTTCACATATGTAAATTACATTATAACCCATATTATACAATTGGATATCCATTTACCAGACCCGAATCAACATTCCGTTTTTAATACCCGATTCAATAATTAATTTCTTGGACCATAATGTTCGTTTACTTGTTCTAATTGATCTTTTGTATCTCATAGTTAGAGTAAATTCGGCATAATAGACAATATAAACTTGTTAACAATATCAAATATGATGTGATTTAACCCTAAATACGTGACTGACACTTGTTGATATTATAGAACATGAAATCGTTGTTAATATTTCAATTAATTACTAAGATACCATCTCCTAAACCTAATCGTATTAACCCCTGTATTTAATTGTGTTTTAATCAACGTTTACTTGATCATCCGTGATGCCTCTTACCCGTCGGCTGTAGCATCCAATAAACCAAAATCCAGTCATCAACTGTGATAATTGTTTAGTGTATATTGATCGCGATCAGCTAATAATCAAAAGACATAAGGCTTGATTGATTAACAATAACAGAATGAGTCAGTTTAATTTGTTAGGTTTGAAATCAATCTGGGTGGAAATCTATTTATGTTTATAAAAGATGGGTTCTAGTGTCAGTTGCACATCACTAGTTAAGTCACTGGTTTGTGGGGGGCAGGTCGTGGGTTCGACCTCTGCCACCCCTATTTCTTTTAGATATTTTGATATTTTGTTTCTAAAAATGATTTGTTAATAATACTGATTATTAACAATTATTTTGGTATTTTGTTTCTAAAAATCATTTATTATAATACTGATTAAATTAAATTATTTTATTAAAAACCGACTATAGGGGGGCATTTTTGTTCCAATTTCCATCACTCACAACATCCAATGGTGGTGTGCCACCTCACCCCACCACATTCCATCACTAGTGATGAAAGCGGGTGGCGTGGGTGTTCCACCCTCCATCACTTGTGATGGGAGCCCCATCACGGACCACACCGTCCATCCTAACACTTGTGTTTCTCGCATCTTTCATCCGTGTATGTACTATATGTATATATAATGTCACAAAAACTAATACTTGTGATTTAATATATATATATATATGTGTATATATATATATATAACAAGAAAACTTTATAAATATATTTATAATTTAACAAACTAACAATAATTAAGTTAATAATAATTAAAATAACGACCTTTCGTACTCGATCTAGTTCACAAACTAACTCAACCCAATCTTCATTATAAGATTAATTTCTCTCTCTTCACCAACCCAATCCAACCTAACCACACTTTCCACACTCATTAACAAACCAAAATTCATTACTTTTTATTAAATAAATATAATTTATAATTTTTTTTGTTAATAATTTAAAAATAATCAATATATTTAATATATTTTATTTTAAATAATATTTATATTCACCAAACACACTTAAATAAATTAGATCACAAAATTATATATCTGATAATCAAATGAATTATATTCACCAAACACACTTAAATAAATATAATTGACAAGTGTCGGATGATGAATTATATAATCAGATAATGTTAGATTGTTTAGATAATAAATAATATCCGAAAAATCTTAAAACCCAATATGGAGTTAACAAGTGTCGAATGATGTAAATCGGTAATGATTATATTTATTTTAATAGAATTTATACCAGTGTGTTCACAAAAAATATACTAAACAAGACTGTGGTTTTAAATTTTTTTTTAAAACTTATTAATTAAAAGTTATTAAAGAAAAGCATTTTTAGACTTAAAATTAATTACTATGAAAAGAAAAGGAAAATTAAATTAAAATGGGGACCAATGATATATAGACATGTGGCCAGGCAGCAAGTTGGTGGGAAAACTAGATTGAATTCCCGAGTGGTTCGGCCAATTTTGAGGCATTTTTCATTTTTTTCTTTTTTTAAATAGTGTTTCAAAGTAGCACTAGTTCACCAATGTGAGTAGTCTAAGAACCTTCACGTGACGTAAAATATTGTTGAGTCAAGATTTGACCCAAAACTGATTACAAGGAAGATTGGAATCTTCTCAACCTCCTCAGATATTGTTAAGTATGGAACCGGGCACACCTGGGACATCCGAGCAAGGTTTTACTTAGTCGGGCAGGATATTTTGCCTATCGGGCAGGTTATCTTTATGAAGTCTTCTTTAGAGGGTATCCGGGCAGGGTTCACACTTTAGTGTATACCCGGGAAAGGTTCTCTATATCAAGCAGGTTTGTTCTTCATAGCCGAGCAAGGTTTACTTCAGAGTAAGCTCTTGGCTAACCAAGCTCATGAAACCAAGTGATTGTAAGATCGGGCAAGGTATTCTTTAATAATACATTGGTCCGAGTAAGCTTGATGTGTAATGAAATATCTCAAGTAACATCGGGCAGGGTTCAACTCAAGTAAGGTACAGTGCTCCCAAGCACACTTTGCTAATAAGCTAATTCTAAGCAAGGAGTTGATGGGACCATTGAAGAACAAGGTTGCTGGTAAGTTTATGTCGGGAAAAGTCTGATATAATCAAGAAGAATGAAGTCTGCTTGGTGAGTATTTTCCTTTGGAAAATACTCCAAGTAAAGCATTCCCGGAAAACAGTTCCCGGGCACAATTCAAGGTTACGAAGTCTAACAAGGAAGGCAGAGTACAAAGTCTACTCGAAGAAGGTTACTTCTACAAAGCCTACCCGGAAGACTCGTTTTACACTTAGGATAATTTTGAATAAGTAATTTGAATATGTATGTTATATTTAGGGTTTTTAGAAGGAATGACAGCTGTCCAGAGGTGTCAGGCCTATAAAAGAAATATTTAGGGCACACCTCTAGGAGAGCAGATGAATACGAATTAAGTAAGAATATTTGTTGAGTGACGGTTGTTCTTAAATTATACGGATATAACTTTCCTATCAAGAAACCCTAGATAGATTATCGTTTTTATGATGAATATTACATAAATGGAAATCTTTTGAGTGAATTTTGTGTGTTAGTTACCTTTGATTAATTATTCATCCATTCCACTGTTTGTTATTGATTCCGCCTTTAACAAATGGTTTTCTTTCTAAATATAGCAACCCGTCATTAACTCTCTTGTCAACACATTATTGTGTGAGTTATTACATAATTTGTTAACGATCTACCAACAATCGGGGACCTGAAAAGTGGTATCATAGATGGTCAATGCTATTTTAGTAAGAAATTGTTGCTGATTGAGGATTTGAAGAACAATGACGTAAGCATAACACTGTTCCATTAAAGAGTGACGTCAGCTGATCTGTTCTTCATTTCAGTCCAGATCTATAACTTTTCGGTGTTTTCTCTTCCTTATTTCAATTAAAGTTTAAATCTTTATTACTTAATCTTGCTCTAATCGAACCAGAAACATCAGATCTGTAGATCCGGTTCTTAGATCTGATAATTTTCAAACCTTGTTTTCACTGATTAACTGATTTTGATTTTCAAAATGTCTGGTTACGAAGAACAAGAGGTGTCTACTAATAAGATTCCTAGATTATATGAACAGGAAAATTTCACAAAATGGCAGGTCTTATTTGAATTAGTTATTTGCTATAATGATGTGGATATGTGTAATTCAATCAAGAATGGTCCACGAGACACTACTGAAGGTGCTAATGCAACTGTTGCTGTCAGAGACAGATTGAGGAAAGTGGATGACAGGGCCTTAGCCATGATAAAGCTAGGTCTATCATGGGAAATACTGACCAAGGTTGCACATCACACCACAGTTAAGGCTATGTATGATGCAATCCTTGAAATGTTTGGGGAAACACTGAATTGAAGAACATCAAAAAGCAGAGACTCAAGCAACAGTTAGAGAGATTTAAGTACAATGATGGAGAGAGATTGAAGTCAATTCTGGAAAGATTCTTAGCAATTGTGAATGAGCTAAGAACCACTGTCTATGTCATGACTGATTTTGACATGAACACCAAGCTGCTTAACTCAATGCCTAAGGAATGGTACACTGCCTACAAATTCATCCTCCAAAGGCCAAATTTCAATAATTTGAAAGTGGATGATGTAGTGTGCTTCCTTCAGGCTGCAGAAATTGAAATGATTGAAAATGAAATGATTAAAGAAGATAAGCCAAGTTTCCAGGTCTCTAATGCTCTCATTGCTCCAATGGGCAACTTGTCAACCAAAAATCAACAACAGATTCCTATCATTGAAGAACTAGTTGAGCATGGTGTGGATACACCTAAATCTCTTGTTGGTGGTAGTACAAGTCATCATGGAAACCAGCAAAGGTTTAATGTCCAACTGATGGATGATACTGATTCTGCCTCAATGGCTAGTGGACATGTACCTTATACTGGTGGAGGAAGTGGCCAAGGAAGTGAAACACAGGCTTTGCTCTCCATCTTTATAGAATCATACAATGCTTTTGTTGCAAAAAATCTAATTCATACAAGTGTCATTCAGGATGATCTTGAACAGATAGATGCTGATGATTTGGAAGACATGGATTTGAAATGGCAAGCAGCCATGTTGGCTCTTAGAAGCAAAAGACTATACAACAGGACTGGTGGATCACTTCTATCAGAGCCTAATGAAAGAATTGGTTTTGATAAGTCAAAAGCCATTTGCTATAACTGCCAACAGCCTAGTCATTTTGCCAGAGAATGTAACATTCCAAGAAACTTCCAAATGAATTAATATCAAAACCACTCAAGAAATCAGCAGCATCAATATCAGCAGAATCAGCAGAGAATCAACAATCCCAACCACAACAACTTCAACAACTATAATTCCAACTTAAACAACTTTCAACAGCCTTAAATAAACAATAATCATCAAGTTGTGCCTCAGAATCAAAACTTTCAAAGAAACAACAATCAAAACCTTCAAACTATTCTAAACAACACAGTCCCAGCTAATCAAATCAAGCCAGAAATCAAGGGAATGTGGCTGTAACCACACATCATGAGGGTAATTTTGATTGGAGCAATCATGAAGAAGACATTGTTGATGATATCAAGAGGGCAAATGTGGCATTTATGGCATTGATTGATAAAGAAGCTGGATCATCATCTCAAGTACACTCTTCTCCTACTGATGATTTAAATGAAATTATCAATGAATTGAAAACAAAAGTAGGCAAGCTGGAAAGTGAGTGTTTTAGGAAGCAAAGTATAATCAATGGATATGAGTCTAGTGAACTGATCAGTGAAGAAAAGATTAAAAGCTTAGAAGATGACTACATAAGTAGTTACAGAGCTCAGAAAAGATACACCACTGAGATTGATGAGCTGAAGAAGATGATTGTCGAAGAAAAGGTGCAGATCACAAAACTGCAGGTTGAAAATGAATTCTTGAAGAACTTGGTTTCCACTAGAAACATATGTGGTATTCTAAACCAAGTAGATGAGAAAGACAAATACAAAGCAGTTCCACCACCATTCAACAAAAACTTTATGCCAAAAGTTTATAAAGAGAAAAGAGATGCATACCTGCAACAATTCAGAGATGTCTTTCAAGACAAAGAGGAATTTTTTGGTCTGTACAAGAATGTTGAAGTGAATCAAGAAGTTGAATTTATGATCAAAGAAGAAGTTAAAGAAGATAAGTCAATTGGAGTTCAAGTCTCTAAAGATGACTTTGTTTTTGTTGATCTGAATCAAGATGATTTAAGTGATTTGAGTGATCAAGTCACTGATGAGGAAATCAAAGCTGTTGAAAGAGGAAGAAGATACAAGAAACCAGAGTCAATTGATAAACTTCAAATGTATCCACCTGCCACACCATGAATGAAGAAACAGAATGAGAAAATGAAAAGAGAACATGTGTCTTTTGACATTTGTGAAAGAAAGAAGATAAGCTACAATGCAGTAAGGCCTCCAAGCAAAGCTGTGTTGGAAAGGATAAAGCAAAACAACAAGAAAAGGGTGACTGAAACTATTGATGTTGAAAATTTTATTCCAGTCTATCCTGTTTTCTCAAGTCATGAGGTGTTTGACATTGGAGAGGTGGAAACCATGGAAGAATATGAGAAAAGGCAGTCAAGATGAGGAATCTATGATTATGGAAAAGATTGTCTTTGTCAAAAGCAAACTTGAAAGACAAGACATCAAGATTGAGGAGTTTGTGCCCTTCTCAATCAACTTTGATGGTTTAAAGAATTAGAAGACTCTTGGAGTCAAAGCTCCCAAACCAAGTGAAAGATTCAAGAAGGGAAGAAATCATGAAAAGTACAAGGGAAAAGTTTGGTGCAAGAAGTGTGATGAGTATGGTCATCACACAGACTCATGTAATGAAAGATTCAAATTCAAACCTTTCCATGTCCCAAATGAAACAAAGTATGGCCAAGACTTTGTTCTGTACAAGCAAAAGTATGATGCATACTTGGGAAAAGGAAAAGTCTGTGGAAATGAAACCACAAGTAAAGATGAGTTGAAATCAGCTGAAGAGGCAAGAAATGAGAAGAAAACTGAATTCAAAACAAAGAAACAAGTAATTAAATCAGTAAGAAGAAGTGTGTCTCCTAAGAAGCATGAGAAAGCTGTCAAAAATAACTTTCAACCTCTAAGAATAAGCCCCAAACAAGATACTCAATCAGTCAAGTCTGATGGATCTCAAGGTTCACCTACCAGTGAAAATACAAGAAACAAAGGTGTGTTTTCAAGAAAGAAACCAACTGAACTGACAGGTGATGAGAAGTTTTTGTTAAAGCATGGATATGAACCAGAAAGATTTCTCTGGAAACCTAAGGTTGAGGCTAAAGTGGACAGAACTGCTGTTGTAAGAGAATACTCAGAAAAGAAATATTATGTAGTTCAAGAATATGACAATGAACCAGAAGAATCCCAAGTCACAACCTCATTTGTTAAAACTCCAAGAGAGTGTGGATATGAAACTGGTAACTCAGACAATATTGAATTGACTCATGAAGATCTTGAACCAACAACACTCACTTCTAATGCTGCCATTGAAACTGAAACTGATGAGCTGCAAGTTGAAATAACTTGCACTTCATCACTCAACTAATCAAACTCTTTCTTTTGTGCAGGAACAGTCCACTCCAATTAATGACATATGGTACATGGATAGTGGATGTTCTAGGCACATGACTTGTGACAGGATGTCACTTGTTAATTATGAAGAAAAGTTTGAAGGTCCTGTGGCATTTAGAAGTGGTGAGAATGGTGAAAAGATTGTTGGAAAAGGAATTTTGACAAATGGAAAAGTTTCATTTGATAATGTGTTTCATGTTGAAGGTCTACAGTACAATCTGCTAAGCATATCACAAATGTGTGATAAGGGTTACAAAGTTGGTTTTGATGATTCACACTGTTTCATCTTAAAACCTGAATTTGTAATTCCACCTGAAATAATTATGATAATGGCCCCAAGAAATGGCAACCTATATGAACTTAATATGAAAGAGGCTGTTTCAAGGGGAAGTACATGTTTTGTTTCCAAAGCTACTGAGAATGAGTCAAAATTGTGGCATAGGAAATTGTGTCATGTGAATCTAAAGAACATGAACAAACTTGTTAAGGGTGAGCATGTCATTGGCTTACCTACAAGAGAGTTCAAATTGGAAGATCATTGAAGTTCATGCCAGAAAGGCAAGCAGCGCAAATCCTCTCATAAGACAAAGATCATCAACTCAATTGATCAAGCACTTGAATTACTTCACGTGGATCTTTTTGGTCCTGTGAGTTTGCCAAGTATAGGGAAGAAAAGATATTGTCTGGTGATCATTGATGATTGCTCAAGATACACTTGGGTTTATTTCCTAAGTACAAAGGATGAGACTGCTGAGCTGATTAAGGGATGTGTGACAATGTTTGAGAACAAACTGAATAAGAAAGTTAAAACAATGAGAAGTGATAATGGTACAGATTTCAGAAATGGATTCATGGAAGAATTTTGTACAGAAAAGAGAATATTTCAGCAATTCTCAGCTCCTAGAACTCCTGAACAAAATGGTGTTGCAGAAAGAAGAAACATGACACTTATTGAAGCTGCAAGAACCATGTTAGCATATGCAAATCTACCAGTTACATTTTGGGCTGAAACCACTAATACTGCTTGCTATGTTCAGAACAGGGTACTTGTCAACAAAAGGCATAACAAGACACCATATGAAATTTTCTATAATAGAAATCCTTATATAAAGTTTTTCAAGCCCTTTGGATGCATGTATATTCTTCTAAACACCAGGGATTATTTGAACAAGTTTCAAACAAAATCCTTGGATTGCTTCTTTGTTGGTTATTCTACACACTCAAAATCATACAGAGTATATGTGAAAGATCATATGAGTGTAATTGAATCATCTGACATTGTCTTTAATGAAAATCAGTTCTACACAGTTGATGGTGCAGCATGGCTGTTTGATGATGAGAAATTGATAAGGTCTTTCAAGATTTATCCTGAAGACTTTGATGATTCATTTTACAAGACAAGTGTGATTGAAGAGAAAGAGAAGAAGACTTTGAATTTAGAAAAGTTGTGGAAGAAGGTTGCTAGTCAAGAAAGGGAATATACATTTACAAAGGGTCCCTCAAATGATTCTAATGCACAAGTTCAAGACAATGATCTAGGGAACAATCACAGTCCAGAACAAGATCATACAGATGTCAATCTAGACAATCAAGAATTGAATATTGATCAAGTTCAGGATGAAGGAAACCCAAGCAACCAAACAAATGAAGAAGAAGTTGTAACAACAGCAAGATTTCAAGATCTATTTGAGAGGTTGAATATAGGAAATAATGGTGCATCCACTTCAAGACAGCACACTGAAGAAGCACCAGAGTTTCATGATGTTGAAATAGAATTGATCATTGAGGAAACAGAACTCAATGAATCAATTCTTGACACAAAAATGTCTGCAGATATGATAGTTCAAACCCCTTATGTTGAAAAGAATCATCCTTCTTAAAACATCATTGGAAATGTATATGAAAAAGTCACAAGAAGTCAGTCTGAATCTACAAACATCTGTTTGTACTCCTGCTTTCTATCCCAAATAGAACAAAGAACATTGTTCAAGCTCTAAAAGACAACAGTTGGGTGGAGGAAATGCAGGAGGAATTGGCACAGTTTAAAGATCTACATGTTTGGGATCTGGTTGATAGGCCAAGAAATAGGTCAGCAATTGGGACAAAATGGGTTTTTAGAAACAAAAGGGATGAGAGGGGTATTGTGATTAAGAATAAAGCTAGACTTGTGGCACTGGGATGCCTTTAGGAAGAAGGAATAGACTTTGAGGAAGTCTTTTCACCAGTTGCAAGACTTGAGGCTATAAGGATTTTTCTTGCATATGCTGCCTCAAAGAACATTAAGGTGTTCCAGCTTGATGTCAAGTCTGCATTCCAAAATGGAAAGATTGATGAAGAGGTGTGTGTTGCTCAACCTCCAGGTTTTGAGGATCCAATGTATTCAAACAGGGTGTATAAGCTAAATAAAGCCCTATATGGATTGCATCAGGCTCCTAGAGCTTGGTATGATGAGTTGTCAAATCATTTACTTGAAAATGGTTTCCAAAGGGGAGCCATTGACAAGACACTCTTATACAAAAGAAAGGGATCAGATTTGTTGCTGTTACAAGTCTATGTGGATGATATCATCTTTGGTTCGACAAATGAACAAATGTGTATGGAGTTTGAAGGGGTAATGAAATCCAAATACAGCATGAGCTCTATGGGAGAAATGAACTTCTTTCTTGGACTGCAAGTTCAACAAAAAGCTGAGGTGATTTTCATTTACCAAACTAAATATGTGTAGGACATTTTGAATAAGTTCAAATGTCATGTCTTCAAAACTGCTTCAACTACAATGGACACAAAAGAAAAGATGATTGCTGATGAAAAGGGGGAGCCTGTGGATGAGCATGAATATAGAGCCAAAATTGGATCCCTGATGTACCTAACTGCTACAAGACCTGCATTATGTATGCGGTTTGTGTTTGTGCAAGATTCCAATCAAGTCCAAAAGTGTCACACATGAATGCAGTCAAGAGAATTTTTAGATACTTGAAAGGAAGACCAAACTTGGGGATTTTGTATCCAAAGAACCAGTTTTTTAATTCGATAGCATACACAGACAGTGATTATAATGGGTATAACATGAGCAGGAAGTCAACCTCAGGTGGATGTCAATTTCTGGGAGACAGGCTGGTGTCATGGCAATGCAAGAAGCAGACCACTGTATCCATATCTACTGCAAAAGTAGAATACATAGATGCATCTGCTTGTTGTGCCCAAGTTCTCTGGATTCAGAACCAAATGCTGGATTATGGTTTGAATTTTCTGAACACTCCTATTTTTATTGATAATACTGCTGCATACTTTACTGTTAAGAATCCAGTTCAACATTCAAAGACTAAGTATATTGAAATCAAACATCACTTCATAAGAGACTTCAATGAAAAAGGATTGATTAAAATGAAAAGGGTTGATACAAGTGACAACTTGGCTGACCTATTCACCAAGCCAATTGACAGAACCAGGTTCAACTTTCTTTTGAAAGCCCTGGGAATGATCAACTCAGATGTAACGATTCCGACGAAACCCGGTATACCCTAACCGGTAGACAATAGTTACGTCATACCTAATGTCGGGTACATGAATTACCACAGTAATTATACGAGAATACATGGTTCACTGTATTGATTGTACGTGAATATATAATTCATCGTATTGAATATGCGATCAATCGATCGATAGTTATTGAAACCCGAACGAATCGAGGGTTCAATTATAGACGATATCTATAATATTTAGTGATGTTTACGAAGTATTAAAGCTTCGGGATAAGTGAATTAAAGCAAAGAAAAAGAATTTTCGATTTAATGTACGTCGGTACGTTAAACGAAACCTTTAATACCAAACCAAGCAAGAGACGATCGATCAAGCCGAAAAAGATGCGCGATAACTAATGATATGATGTTTTAAGTTAATAAATGTCATGGTTTAAGTTTTTAAAGTTTTTAAATCGATTTTATAGAAATTTCATTTTTAAGCCGAAAAACGACCGTTTTAGCCTCGTTTTAAGCCGAATTAAACATTTAACCGAAAAACGAACTGAACCAGATTATCCAAAACATTATCCGGATTACGAGAATCTGAATATGTGGCTTAAAATGGAGATGTGGGTCCCACCCCACCCTCCAAGTGGTCCGATCGGCTTTGGGGTAACCCCCCTAGCCTTTCATTTCTTTTTTCACAAACACAAATCAACAATCCACCAATTCTCTCAAGATCAAGAACCAAAAACCGAGATTTTTAACAAGAAAAACCGAGGTAAAATTGTGTTATGTACGTGTTTATGTTCGTTTCTTGAGTGTTCTTGCAAGAAAAGGAGGTTTCCAAGTGAAAAAGGGTGAAAACCCGAGATGGAACCGATTCTTGCATGATCAAGTGATGTATACGGGTTATACAAGGGATCTTGGTCCAAGAAAGGAGTTAAACGAACCCAAAAACGAATTTTTACAGTTAAATCTTTGTTTTTATATCATAACCGAAACCATGAAAGAAATGGCTTGATTATGGGTGTAACTTGCTTGGTGTGGTGTTATCGTGCTTGTAGGTGTTGTATCTAGTTGATAGCAAAGGCTAGAAAGCGAGATTCTTGCGATTTGAAGCTAGAAACTCAAGGTAGTTCGGTTTTTGTATAAGGGTTGTGAATTGGACATATTGTGTTTCGTGTAGAGTTAGGTCATGAAATTTTACAGGGATGATCTACACATGAAAATATGAGTTCTGTGAATTTTTGGTAATTTTTGGATAAAGGATGAATATTTGTTGAATTTAGTGCTCGGTTTTGGCCAAAAATGGTGAAAAATAGTTAAATATCATGAAAAATTCTGAAAAATTGCAGATAAGCTTTTTATAACATGTATAAGTCACACACAAAATTTTAGGTTCATTGGAGAAGTCTAAGTATACTTTTCGGTTAAACGAGTTCTAGGGTTTCTAGCTCGGTTTTAGTGAAAATGGCTTGTAAAATGAGATTTTGGTTCTGTAAAAATTACAGGGGACTATGTGGATGGCAGGGGTCATCCAGGAAAAATTTGGGATTTTTCTAAGATCTTTTGGTATTTACGACATATTTAGTGTTTAAATGGTGTTTAAAAATAGATAAATAAATTTTAAATATGGAAATTAATTCTGGAAATATTTTTATAAAATTCCTCAAGTTCAAAAAGTCTTTTGTGCAAAATTTCAAGATCCGAGATTAAACGGATAATTATTTGTGCAAAAACAAACTTTTAAAGCTTAAAACGAGTGAACCGGTAAAGTTCGCTTAAGCGAGCTGACTGGTGTATAAAAACCATAAAAAATGAACTATTTTCATATAAATGAGTTAAACAAGTAAAAATGAATCATCCGAAAATAATTCGGATGATTTGAGTAATTTTAATCTATTTTAACAGTTTCCGGTACGCCAAAGACGGAAACGGGTCCCGCGGCCAATCGGGACGTCTAAACCGAGCTATAATTTCACATCTTTAATTAAATTATCGGTCAACCACTATTTTCGGGTCGTGTGTGACCAAACTCATTTTTGAAACATAAAAACGGATAACCGTGCTAGGCACGCAAAACGAGAAAAACGACTAATAGTAGTTGTGACCTTGGAACTCTAAACGACATCACAATCTGAGTCCGGAGAAGTGTTTCTGGGTTAACCTTGCCCCCAGAACGGGTACAGTGCTGGGTTAACAGTGCCCCCAGATGTACCGATTAACTTGGTTAAAGTTATATTAATAATGAGTGTATAGTAACGATCGTAGGGATCATATTACAGATTGGACGTGTTAACTGATAATGATTGTTGTTACCTGCTTGCATGTGCTAAGGTGAGTTTCACGAGCCCCATTTTCTGAACTGATTTCGAATATTTTCTCGGGGCGGAAGCATATTTTTACTGAAATGTTTAAATACATACTGAACGCATGGATTTGCGTGGATTATATATTTTATTGTACGGGAATCGTACGGAAATGTACTAAGATGGTAATTGTCTGAGTTGCTAACATTCTAAGGCCCCGGAACACGAGTGATTAACTGAAAACCGAGAGTGTGGATAGTACTATTGGTCTGACAAACCCAACTGGTCCGGCATGGATTTGCTGATGTTTCCCAGCCAGTTGCACATGTCTATTTTGTTGATATTTATTTTGCTATGTAATGTTAGACATAGCGGTTTGGGGCAGTTCCGTGGACGGGGGATATGTCACGGGCCCGTGGGCGGGGGATATGCCACGGGGGTTGTATGTGATAGCCAGAGGTTTCACTTGTGGGCTCAGCATAATTACATCATAATTCTGGGTTAACATTGCCCCCGGAATGAGTACGGTACTTGGTTAACAGTGTCCCCAGATAATATTATATTTTGATATGGATTTATCATGGTTTACTCAAATTGTGAAACTCACCAACTATTCGTAGTTGACCCG
Organism: Bidens hawaiensis; assembly: GCF_021521415.1. Taxonomy (NCBI): domain Eukaryota; kingdom Viridiplantae; phylum Streptophyta; class Magnoliopsida; order Asterales; family Asteraceae; genus Bidens; species Bidens hawaiensis. The sequence goes on from NW_027500639.1 coordinate 16,752, forward strand.
TTTTCTCACATGCTTTTCAGGTACAATTAAGATGAAGTGATTGCTTACGTGCTAAGTGCTTGATGTGTGTAAGATTTGTGTGCAGGATATTAGGATACATTATAACAAATAGAATTATGTATCGTATTGTATGATGTGTGTATCACCTAGACGGTAATGAAATACAAGATAATGTAATTTGAAGTATATTAATGTATTCAGTTTTCTTTATAAATAATGTGGTTGTATCAGACGAGTTTGTCGCACCCCGTTTACGTTTCCGCTGCGGTTGCGGGGTGTTACAGAACTTGGTATCAGAGCCATTGGTTATAAGGAATTAGGATGTCTTTATAAATAATGTGGTTGTATCAGACGAGTCTGTCGCACCCCGTTTACGTTTCCGCTGCGGTTGCGGGGTGTTACAGAACTTGGTATCAGAGCCATTGGTTATAAGGAATTAGGATGTCTTTAAAAGATACCTAAAATATAACCAGTAGCTCAAGTAGTATAGGATCTGAATATCAACTAATAATTTATAGTGACGAGAGCTGGATGAACTTGGATGGACAAGTGAGTTATTATGGTCCGGAACATAATAACAGACTTGTCCGCACGAGGGAATTCAGGGGAAGTCACGGGGTACATTAATAGGTAAAAATGGCAACATATGTGTAAAGTATATAATATTATTTATACGTGCTAATGTGTATATATATATATGTACGTATCTTGTGGGTACATGTATTGAGAAATAGGACCCGGATAAGGAACCGGGAGAATAAAATAATAAAAGTACTGAGGATGCTGAAAATTTCTAGAGCATCGGTTGATAATGAGTCTGACTTATCTGGCCATAGTTATGATAGTGCCAAGTTAGATCTCCCGTTTGACATTAACCAGAAATATCTAGTAACAGTCACTCCCAACCGAAATTGATAAATCCCTTACCCTACCAACACCAGTACCATATATCTTAATAACCCCCTATGTTCACCCGAACCGACGACCCTCACGTACGGACGGACCTGTACGTGAACCCATTCTTATTCCATTGAGGTAAAAAAAAATGATAATAAATGAGTAGATAAAAATAATATATAGAAATATATATATGTATTTCTCACTCTCAAACATATGAGACATACCACCTCCAGATCGAGAATTACCGATTTTAGCGAACCTAGAACGCCTGAGGACATTGACTGAGCAAGTGATAGAATTTCCCATAATGGTAATTGATAATATTTGAAGGTAACCCATGTACGCAATCACCTTGAACCTTGCAACTCCCTATGCTAACCTTACATCCGTTAGATGCCTATACCCATGTATGCTCGAATAGAATGATTACCCGTACACAAAGAGGTGTTGGAATCATTATAGCATAGTTGGTTATTCGTTCGTAGGTGGTATACCGTGTATGCCGGATATACGAATAGACACGGATATTATAACTCCGTGGTACGTAATCGTTGGTGCTCACGGTGAGCATGTATCGGTTATGCTGACATGCAGAAGGATATTGAAATCAAGCATATTAAGACATTAATCCTTATTGAGAAAGATCTATATGTCAGTTAGTGACAAGGGTTATGAAACATATTTAAACGTTAACCGACGTCAGGTTAAGTCCATGAGTTATTATATTTGTGGGACATATATATACTAGATACTGGTATGTGAATAAGTATGATAATATTTGGTGTGTATGTGTACCTGTTGTTATGATTGAGCTGGTAACGAGTTATATGGTGAGATTAGTATTGATTACTGCGTACGGAATGAGTACGGCAGAATGACATAAAAGAGTAACTACAATGATGGAGATTGATATGATTCAGTTGATTGCTCAAGGATAGCAGATGATGATACCGAATGTTGTATCACAGATCACTGCTAGTGTTAATGCAAATGTGATCGCAGAATTATAGATCGAGCAATCACATGATTATGAATAATTCAATTCTTAGTGTTATTACTAAGAGTGTTAATGTCCCACCGAATACTATTATGACTACAAGTATTAAACTAATCATGAATAGTAGTCGTAATTAATTAGATCCGGTATGAAGGATACGTTTATCGGTTGTGTTAAGGGGATTATCAATAGTTTACTGATGGTAAAGGGTGGAATGGATTAGCGAGTGGATAGAAAAGATCGAAATGGTTAAGGATATTGGTAAGAGTCTAGAACATTGTGTAGTGAAATATGCTACAGATATGTAGGTAGATTATGTTGTATCGTGATGGAACACGATGGTACAAAATTATGGTTAGAAAATTATTGCTCAGATGATATGGTCAGGATTTAAAATTCTTGTACTAGAGCACTTTTATCCGAGTAATTAAGTTCAGAGATTGGAAACTGAGCTACGGAAGATAGAAATGTTGTATGCTGATCACTTAGAAAACGCTAATCGTTTGAAGGAATTGTCATGTCTGGTAACATGGCTAATTACTCCTGAAACTAAGCGAAGTGAGCACAATATTGGGGACTAACTCCATCGATAAGGAGTATAGTCAATCCAGTAAAATATATAACCTTTGGAAGGGTTATGTCACCAGTCAGCATTGATATATTTGACTCTATGGGAAGCGGACTGGAAGGACGTTAGGTGAGACATCGAGTATTAAAGAAGAGAAATGATAAAGGTATAGTGCAAGATAGACTTTTGAATAAGTAGGTATGTCCTACAACCCAGAATTATACCAAGACTAGTTCTGGTGTGAAAACATGAACCGCATGAAGGGTCCTTCCCTAAATGTGGAAAATATGGTCATCGGCAGGAAGAAGAATGTCGAGTGATAGTAGGCCACGGGTGTGGTAAAGATGGACGTAATGCCCTAATTGTAGAACCAATTGAAGCCATGCGAATCGGCAATCCCAACCCATTCATGTACAACCACTCCGAACCCAACAACCTCAATAACAATCCATCCAAAGAAATCAAATTATGCCAAACAGTTGTACTTGCTATGAATGTGGCAGTACAGAACGTTTCAAGAGAAATTGCCCAAAGTTGAACCAAGGTGTCGTTGGAAGACGAACCTCAGACAAGCATCAACCTCGGATCAAGCAAGGAGCCGTGCTTTTGTGAGTAATTCGAATAAAGCACGTCATGATCCAAAGGCGGTATTAGGTACGTTGTAGTTTTAAATCAATGGGCTTCAGCGATATTTTTACGGTCGTCGATAGAAGTTAGTTCCTGTTAATCTCCTGCCCTTCGGAAAGATACCGATTAGTGAAACTATAGAACCCTATACTGTAGAATCGCTAACGGTAAATCCCTAATGGTTAACTAAATTGTTCGGAATTGTCCTATTATTCTGAACGATTAACCTTTCCTTATTGACCTACGACCAGTAAAGCAAAGAAGTTTTGACGTAATAGTTAGCATGGATTGGCTAACTCAACATGAAGCTGAAATCAAATATGAAAAGAAGATGATTAGAAGATCTCCTTCGGACGATGAAGCGATTTGATACAGAGAAAAGTGTACGGTATTATGTTACCACTCTAATCTCATCTTGAGATGTTATAATATTTACGACAAGAAGACGTGGTGTATGTAACAAACGCGATTGCCAAAGTATTTAAAAGAAAACATATGGAAGATGTCCCGGTGATACGTAATATCCTCAAGTTTTTCCAGAAGAACTTCCTGGATTACCGCCAACCCAACAGGTCGAATGCAGAATCGATTTAATGCCTCAAGCTGGCCCTGTTGCTAAAGCATCTTACCGACTTGCACCAACTGAAATGCAGGAATAATTGGATAAGGTTTTATACGACCTAGTTAGCCGCCATGGGGTGCACCAGTGTTAATTGGGAAATGAAGGACGGAAGTGTTAGGATATGTATTGATTAGGGAGAATTGAATAAAGTGACGATCAGGAATAGGTATTCACTTCTTCGAAGTAAATGATCTATTTAACCAATTGCAAGGGGTGATTTATTTTTAGAAAATTGATCTTAGATATAGTTATCACCAAATGAAAAATCCAAGAGGAGGACGTTGCAACAACAGCGTTCGGACTCGTTACGGCCATTATGAATTCTTAGTTATGCCTCTCGGGCTAACAAATGCGCCGGCAGTGGTCATGGACCTCATGAACCGAGTCTATAAACTTTATTTTGACAAATTTGTCATAACATTCATTGATGGTATTTTGATATATTTGCAACGTAAGGAAGAGCACGAACGACGTTTAAGGAAAATGGTGGAAGTGTTAAAGCAAGAGGAGTTATCCGCGAAGTTTTCGAAATGTGACTTTGAATACAGAAAGCATAACCCCTTGGTCATGTTGTAAAGCAACAAGGATTTCACAAAGATTCAAATAAGATAGAGACCATTAAAATTGGCAGTCACCCAAGGCACCAAAGGGAATGCGCCAATTTTTAGGACTAGCCGGAGACTACCAACGGTTTATTGAAGAAATTTTTAGCGTTACCCAACTCATAATCCTTTGTACGACGCAAATGTACAAATTCTATAGATGATAAGAGACCGCAGTCTCATATTCAACAAAGATGAGTCGAGTTGTAAGCGATTATGACTGTGACATCCGTTATCACCCCGGCAAGGCTAACGTCGTAGCCGATGCCTTGAGTAGGAAAGATCGGGTTAAACCATTGTGAGTGCGAGCGTTGGGGAGGATAGTCCAGTCGAATCTTTCGGACCGGATTCGAGTCGCTCAACACGAGGCGTTGAAAGAGGAACAATTGGAAAAGGAGGGACTTTACGGCAATGATAAGAGTTTCAAACAGCGCGTGGACGAAATTCTCCATTTCGAAAATCGGGTTTGGATCCCGACCCTCCATGACCTTCGTGAATTAATCATGGACGAAGCGCATAGATCGAAATATGCCATACATCCGGAATCGGATTAGACTATTGATGATACGAATATCTGAAAGGATTTTATTAATGGCCGAGTTTGGAGAAAGATATGGTTACGTATGTTGGTGAATATTTAAGTTATGCAAAAGATAAGGCTGCATACCGAAGACCCTAGGGAACGCCACAACGACAGAAAATTCGCCAATGATAGTGTGAATAAAATTACAATGGATTTCGGGACGCAAATTCCCAAGATATATCAAAGGCATGATGTAAATTGGGTAATCGCGGATCGATTAACCAATCCTCGCATTTAATCCCAATCCATGACGATTACCACAATGAATTCTCGCTCAAATTCCTGATGGTGAAATGGTATCTCGTCGTGGAGTACCATTTTCAATGATCTCAGATCGAAATAGCCATTCTACTTCCATTATTGGGAGGTGGGGAAGGAAACATCGAGAGCTTGAAGCTTTCTACGGGTGAAGTAATTATCACCAATTTGTTAAATTGAAAATGGGAGTCAATCAAGCCGTAAGATTTGAATTGGTTCGAGAAACAACCAATCGGATTTATAATATTTAAGACAAGTTGAAAGCAGCGCGAGATTGGCAAAAGATTTATGCCAACATTCAAAGGAAACCATTGTCGCTGGGAAGAGGTGACAAGGTATTTTTAAGGCACCACCTTAGAGAGGTGATATGAGGTTTGGCAAAACCGAAAATAGCTCCTTAATATATTGGACCTCATGAGACTATCTCCATGATTGGTCATTTAGTTTATCGATTAAAGTACTCCAGGGGCTAAGTACTATACACGATGTTTCTCCATGTATAGGGATTGAAAAGTACCTAAGCGATGAGGCAACGAGAGTACTAGTAATGGAGGTACTCATAGAAGTCATGTTTGATATCATAAATAATTCCGTAGAGATAGTAGACGGGAAAACTAAACAGTTTGGACACACCAAGCTTTATTGATTAAGATTAAGTGGAATTCACAGCGAGGACCAGATTATACCAGGTAACGCGAAGGTAATTCTGAAGGAACCCCCCCCCCCCACCTTTCTCTCGGAAGGGGATAGTGGGCATGTAAAATTCCGAGGACGAAATTTCTTAACGGGGGGAGAATGTAACGATTCCGACGAAACCCAGTATACCCTAACCGGTAGACAATAGTTACGTCATACCTAATGTCGGGTACATGAATTACCACAGTAATTATACGAGAATACATGGTTCACTGTATTGATTGTACGTGAATATATAATTCATCGTATTGAATATGCGATCAATCGATCGATAGTTATTGAAACCCGAACGAATCGAGGGTTCAATTATAGACGATATCTATAATATTTAGTGATGTTTACGAAGTATTAAAGCTTCGGGATAAGTGAATTAAAGCAAAGAAAAAGATTTTCGATTTAATGTACGTCGGTACGTTAAACGAAACCTTTAATACCAAACCAAGCAAGAGACGATCGATCAAGCCGAAAAAGATGCGCGATAACTAATGATATGATGTTTTAAGTTAATAAATGTCATGGTTTAAGTTTTTAAAGTTTTTAAATCGATTTTATAGAAATTTCATTTTTAAGCCGAAAAACGACCATTTTAGCCTCGTTTTAAGCCGAATTAAACATTTAACCAACGAACTGAACCAGATTATCCAAAACATTATCCGGATTACGAGAATCTGAATATGTGGTTTAAAATGGAGATGTGGGTCCCACCCCACCCTCCAAGTGGTCCGATCGGCTTTGGGGTAACCCCCCTAGCCTTTCATTTCTTTTTTCACAAACACAAATCAACAATCCACCAATTCTCTCAAGATCAAGAACCAAAAACCGAGATTTTTAACAAGAAAAACCGAGGTAAAATTGTGTTATGTACGTGTTTATGTTCGTTTCTTGAGTGTTCTTGCAAGAAAAGAAGGTTTCCAAGTGAAAAAGGGTGAAAACCCGAGATGGAACCGATTCTTGCATGATCAAGTGATGTATACGGGTTATACAAGGGATCTTGGTCCAAGAAAGGAGTTAAACGAACCCAAAAACGAATTTTTACAGTTAAATCTTTGTTTTTATATCATAACCGAAACCATGAAAGAAATGGCTTGATTGTGGGTGTAACTTGCTTGGTGTGGTGTTATCGTGCTTGTAGGTGTTGTATCTAGTTGATAGCAAAGGCTAGAAAGCGAGATTCTTGCGATTTGAAGCTAGAAACTCAAGGTAGTTCGGTTTTTGTATAAGGGTTGTGAATTGGACATATTGTGTTTCGTGTAGAGTTAGGTCATGAAATTTTGCAGGAATGATCTACACATGAAAATATGAGTTCTGTGAATTTTTGGTAATTTTTGGATAAAGGATGAATATTTGGTGAATTTAGTGCTCGGTTTTGGCCAAAAATGGTGAAAAATAGTTAAATATCATGAAAAATTCTGAAAAATTGCAGATAAGCTTTTTATAACATGTATAAGTCACACACAAAATTTTAGGTTCATTGGAGAAGTCTAAGTACACTTTTCGGTTAAACGAGTTCTAGGGTTTCTAGCTCGGTTTTAGTGAAAATGGCTTGTAAAATGAGATTTTGGTTCTGGAAAAATTACAGGGGACTATGTGGATGGCAGGGGTCATCCAGGAAAAATTTGGGATTTTTCTAAGATCTTTTGGTATTTACGACATATTTAGTGTTTAAATGGTGTTTAAAAATAGATAAATAAATTTTAAATATGGAAATTAATTCTGGAAATATTTTTATAAAATTCCTCAAGTTCAAAAAGTCTTTTGTGCAAAATTTCAAGATCCGAGATTAAACGGATAATTATTTGTGCAAAAACAAACTTTTAAAGCTTAAAACGAGTGAACCGGTAAAGTTCGCTTAAGCGAGCTGACTGGTGTATAAAAACCCTAAAAAAATGGACTATTTTCATATAAATGAGTTAAACAAGTAAAAATGAATCATTCGAAAATAATTCGGATGATTTGAGTAATTTTAATCTATTTTAACAGTTTCCGGTACGCCAAAAACGGAAACGGGTCCCGCGGCCAATCGGGACGTCTAAACCGAGCTATAATTTCACATCTTTAATTAAATTATCGGTCAACCACTATTTTCGGGTCGTGTGTGACCAAACTCATTTTTGAAACATAAAAACGGATAACCGTGCTAGGCACGCAAAACGAGAAAAACGACTAATAGTAGTTGTGACCTTGGAACTCTAAACGACATCACAATCTGAGTCCGGAGAAGTGTTTCTGGGTTAACCTTGCCCCCAGAACGGGTACAGTGCTGGGTTAACAGTGCCCCCAGATGTACCGATTAACTTGGTTAAAGTTATATTAATAATGAGTGTATAGTAACGATCGTAGGGATCATATTACAGATTGGACGTGTTAACTGATAATGATTGTTGTTACCTGCTTGCATGTGCTAAGGTGAGTTTCACGAGCCCCATTTTCTGAACTGATTTCGAATATTTTCTCGGGGCGGAAGCATATTTTTACTGAAATGTTTAAATACATACTGAACGCATGGATTTGCGTGGATTTATATATTTTATTGTACGGGAATCGTACGGAAATGTACTAAGATGGTAATTGTCTGAGTTGCTAACATTCTAAGGCCCCGGAACACGAGTGATTAACTGAAAGCCGAGAGTGTGGATAGTACTATTGGTCTGACAAACCCAACTGGTCCGGCATGGATTTGCTGATGTTTCCCAGCCAGTTGCACATGTCTATTTTGTTGATATTTATTTTGCTATGTAATGTTAGACATAGCGGTTTGGGGCAGTTCCATGGACGGGGGATATGTCACGGGCCCGTGGGCGGGGGATATGCCACGGGGGTTGTATGTGATAGCCAGAGGTTTCACTTGTGGGCTCAGCATAATTACATCGTAATTCTGGGTTAACATTGCCCCCGGAATGAGTACGGTACTGGGTTAACAGTGTCCCCAGATAATATTATATTTTGATATGGATTTATCATGGTTTACTCAAATTGTGAAACTCACCAACTATTCGTAGTTGACCCGTTTTCTCACATGCTTTTCAGGTACAATTAAGATGAAGTGATTGCTTACGTGCTAAGTGCTTGATGTGTGTAAGATTTGCGTGCAGGATATTAGGATACATTATAACAAATAGAATTATGTATCGTATTGTATGATGTGTGTATCACCTAGACGGTAATGAAATACAAGATAATGTAATTTGAAGTATATTAATGTATTCAGTTTTCTTTATAAACAATGTGGTTGATATCAGACGAGTCTGTCGCACCCCGTTTACGTTTCCGCTGCGGTTGCGGGGTGTTACATCAGATGAGGTCTGATTGAGGATATGTGCTTAGTGTGTGTCTCTATGTGCTAATTGGTTACATGGTTTGAGGTCACACACAATGAATGTTGATTGAATATGTTTGCATATGTTACTTGCTTTGTGTTAACTGATATGTGATTAAATGATTATCTGTGCAATTTAAGTGTCATTGATGCATATAATTACTTGTTAGTTAACTGTTTTGATGCTATGATAAGTAGTTTGAATTGTCTAAACTGACTAAATGCTTATCTAATATCATGATTTGTTGTTTGATTGTGTGTTTTGTCTGATCATATGATGTTATTAGGATAAGCTAGACCTTGAATATTAGTCCTGTCTGCTTGTTTTGATGATGTTATTCATGATTAAGATTTGAATATGTTACAATTGTTTATGTCAAAATGTGTTTTTATGTCAAAATTAAATGAGAAAATGAGTTTTCAAATGAATTTTCCATAATCACAAGACTTTTTGATCAAAACATGAGCAAGTTGTTAATGGTGTAGAGATATGATAATACTATTCAGTTCAAGCTTTATAGAAGCTCAAAAGAAGGAATTTTCAATGAGAAGTCTCAAAAAGTTACATTTGCTGAAAATTATGTCATTTGCACAAGTTAGAAAGGCATATACTTGTATATGTTGGTCCTGTCATCTGTTATCAGAATTGATAGGATAGCCATTAACCTGGAAAACTGAAGGTATTTGGGGCAAACTGTAACTTGTTTTTCTGTTCATTCACTTAAAATCATGTCAATAATTCTGATTTGAAGGGACATATAGTCACATATATGTTTCGTCCTGTTGACCACCTGTGGTCAAACAGGATAGCCATTCACCATTCAAATAAGAGATATTGGGGTGTTTGAACTTAAAACTGTTTAAAATGGGAAATGATAGTACATTGACTACTTAGCCAATCATATGGATTTAATAGGCCAAAAGGGCACTTAGTACAGTCATTAACATGTATGGTTGCTTTCTCATGATGTGTAATATCTAAGGTGATATAAACTTAAAGAAACTGCTAAGATTTATGTGGAGTTACATTGTTGTCTATGCATGTTCCTAGATAAATCTTTTCAAATGATAGGCAGAAAAGTGATTATCCAGTCATACACAAGCCTGTTGGTATTTGGTCACCAAAATGAAATGTCTAATTTAAAAGAATGACATGGAACAACTGTGAACAACATAATTTTTAAATATTTTTTCAACCAAAAGTTGATTGATGTTCACAAAACATTTTGAAAGAAAATGCAAACATGAGGGTTAATTATAGAACTACTGGGGTGGAGGCAATCATATAAGTCCTTTAAACATCCTGAATGAAAGGCCTGTAAGTCCGAATTGGGTGGCATGTAAGTCCAATGTTCAACCTCACATATGTTTGTAAATTTGAAAAGAAAAATCTCAAAATTTCTACAAAAAAAGTTCTGTCATTAAAAGTTTTGACCAAATCCAGGGGGTCAAAGTCAAATTGGGGTGATCTGGAGAAAGCCAAATAAGCCTTGAGAATTGATAAGGAGCATCAGAAAACATCATGTGTTATCCATTAAGCATCATGCATATTAAATGAAACTTAATCATATCACCAAAGAGATGAAATTCATGTTAAGTCTAGACCTGTTGTTGACCTGTCTATGTTGTCATAAAAATACTGAGAATGAAGTATTGAGAAAGCTACTTATTCAATATGATCCCATTCTTGAGATCTTTTTAGTTAAAGAAAGAAAATGTTTTGAAGAGAAACATGACTGAAATTTGATCTCTAAATGCACCATTTGCTCTTAAAACTATGATCTTTAATTAAACATATTTGACAAAAGTCATGACATGTGGTTTTAAGTCAAAAAGAGTTGCATTTTGCCTTTAAAAGGTTGAATATATATTTTTGGGCAAGGTTTGATGTTTTCAAACCTTCCCAGGCACAACACAGTTGAATATGTATTTTCGGGCAAGGTTTGATGTTTTCAAACCTTCCTGGGCACAAAACAGTTAAATATGTATTTTCGGGTAAGGTTTAGTGCTCTATAACCTTTCCGGGCAAGCTTAGTCACTTTGGACTTAGTTTATAATTTTCGGGCATGCTTTAAAGTGTTTACACTTACCCGGAAGAGTACACTTAATATACTTCATTCCCGAGCAAGCTTGAAGTCTTTAAATATGTGACCAAGCAAGCCTTCAACAAGATATTTCTGGTTCCAGGCAAGCTTTTTATACTAAATGCTGCATTATGTACCGGGCACGCTTTGGAAATTTTAGACTGTGGTACACGTAGGTGTTTTTATATTTAATTTCATTCCAGGCATGCTATGTGTTAGTTGTGATTATGATTTCTTTAAAATTACAAGTGTTTTCGGGCAGACCTTATTTTCGGGCACACTTTATATTCCGGGTACACTATTGTTCCCTCAATATACTTGGTAATTTCAAAATGACTTTCCGGGTACACTGTCTGCTAGATCTCTTTTTCCGGGCATACGTTGTACTATAGGAAGGTTGTTCGGGTATACTTTGCATAGGAGAATGTTCTGGCACACTTTATACTCTTATGAAGGTTGCTCGGGCACACTTTACATCAGAGTATGCTTGATTGAATGTGTCTCTTACTTTGATAGGATTTGCGCTAGATTGAGTTATTTAATTTATATTTGAGAAATTTATATGGGTATCTTAATTGATTCCTAGCAAGGATGCTTATTTGATATTTCATACTTGATTATTTATCTTGTGATTGAGTTCTCAAGAAATCTGGTATTTCGGGTAAGCTTTCTTCATTATCACTTGGCTTTAAATTACTTAACTTGACCAAGTAAGGTTTGTACGTGGAAGGTACCGTGCAAACTTTGTCAATTTCTTAATGAAATATACGGGGTAAGGTTTGACGCTTTGATTTTATCGGGTAAGGTTTAGCTTTTACAGTTTTTAAAATGGATAACATTATTATGTTTGACAGCTAATAACTCACTACACGACAAATGCATTTAAACCCCACTTTCAAAAGGTATATAAGAGGGATTTAGAGATATCTTTCAACATCATTTTCCCCCCCTCTCTCTCTCTCTCTCTCTCTCTCTCTCTCTCCTTCCACTGCATACTCTAATAACCTAACCGAATTATCGCATTCGTTTTAATCCAAACCCTAACTTTATCAGCCCTCTAATTCCGACTCGGTAAGCAATAATAATATGTTTTCTGATAATGATTAGACTTTAATGGGCTTTGATTATGTATTCATATGCTAACACTCTGTTTTTGTGTTTAGGTTATAAACTTGTCGAAGAACAGGTTCTTGGTGATTTTTTTCTTTCTTTCTTCTTCAATTTTATAACTTGAAATTGGTTAAAGTAATGAACTTTATGACTAATTTCCTTTTGAATATGTTTGATTGTGTTTTTCAGATATGGCAGATAATAATCAACTGAAGTATCCCTTTGAGCAGAAGCATAGTATGTGTGCCATGTTACAAATCACTCCTGACAATGAGGAGGTGGCTATGATGTCAAGATCAAATGTCCATTTTGCCTTCACCGAGTGCCCAATCATTTATAGAAAATCATTCACTGGATTTCTGGCGCTCAGCAACACTGTATGATGACATTAATGGTCGAAGGATTGAAGCCACAGTGGCAAGACAAGAAATTCGGATAACAGAACTTTTGATCAGAAGATGCCTGCAGTTACACGATGATGATCACAATCCGATCAACTTCAATACTGATCACCTGCTGAAAATTTTTGAACAAACGATGGGATACCAGGGGACAGTACACGATGGGCAATTTCAAAAGGGCATGTTCCCTATGATATACAAATTTCTGATCCATCATGTGATTCAAGGATTTGCTTCGAGGAAGGGATCATGGACTCTGATGAGTCGTGACTTAGCAAACGCAACTGTTGCTATCATTTATGATCTACCATTCAACTTTTCAAAGATGATTTTCGAGGGAATGGTAGGAAATCTGAAGAAGGCTGAGAAGGATAGATTTCTGCAAATAATTTTCAACAGGGAGTTGCGTGATTTACCCACTATTGGCATTACTCATGTTCTGCAGAACCCCAACACGTATAAAAGAATACCGGGGAGTGCCAATAGATTTAAGCCAAACATTCCATTTGAGATTTTTCCATGGTTATTGAACCATGACTTGGATATTATGCCAGTTCCTGAGCTGAGCTCAGAGGAGGAAGAGGAGGTTGCTGAGTTGGACGATGATGATGATGATGATGATGATGATGATGATGATGGAGATGACGGAGGGGATGGAGGAGCCATGATGGTTGATGCATTTGATCAGGGGGAGAACCAACCTATACCATCACCACCACATTCACCACTACCTATCCTAAACCAATCACCACATCAATCACCACAACCACAAGATCAAACCAACCAATCCCCAAACCAAACCTTGATCCAAAGCCAACCTGAAACATCCACACATACATCACCACCACCACAAACACCACCAACCAACAGCCCAATACACACAGATACTTTCATCCCTAGCCCACCCCATACCCAATCACCACCCCAAACAATTCCAACAATCCAGCCTACACCTATACATACCCAAACCATACCTCAAACCACATAACAAACCTCAACCCCACCAGAATCATCTACACCACACACATTGACCTTCAACCCAATAATCACTTAAACCACTACCCAGGACCAATCTGAACCTGACCCTTTCCCTACTTCACCACCAATAACCTCTCCTACTGGAACCTATCAGTCTCAAAGATACTTAGATCTGATATTGGAAAATGCACAATTAAAGGAAAGAGAATGTGATGCTACTAGATCAGTTGGCCCAAGCAATGATAATGATTCAAACCCTGGAGCAGGAGGTTGAGAAGACCTCAGCTGCCCCAAACTGGGGGAGAAAATAGTTGAGCCAACTGATGTTATTGTTAATTTGAATGATGTAGTGATAGAGTTTGTAGGAGTGAATGTTGATGGATTGACAAGTATTATGAATGCTTATGATGATGAGGAGGAGAGTGAAGAAAGGAGGATGGAGGATGTTGATTATGAAGGTGATAAATCTGATGTGGGAGAGGAAAATTATGATGTGAATGATGAAGTGATGAATGTTGTATGGAGAGAGGATAATGAAGAGGATACAGAGGATGAAATTGAAAAGACAAGTGAAAATGTGGTTACCACTGATGTGTTCACTAATGTTTTAACAGAAACTCAAATTGATGTAATCAATGAAGGGAATACTGCTACTGAGGAGCCTATTACTGAAACTGAACAATCTGAGGGCTTCAAGAGGGTAGAGTATGATCCCGAGCTGGAAACACTTGAAAAGGAAATTGATGATTTTGAACAGTTTGATGTTGAAGAAGATGAACAAAGGAGATTGGAAAAAGGTAAGGCAAAAGTCTTTGAAGAAGAGCCTGTTAAGGCAAATCCTGATAAAGAAATTTTGTTTAAAGATGATGAAGAAGCTGTTGCTGATGCAAGGAGAAAGTTGGAGAAAGTTGTAAGAGAAATAATGGATAGGGAAATCCTAGCCCAAACATTAACTCCTGAGGAAATAGCAGAGCAAGAAGCTTTGATCAATCAAGCCAATGTTGCCAAAATGATAAATGAAGAAGAGGCTGATGATCAAGATGTTATTGAGGCTTTGATAAAATTGAAAAGAGGTGAGGAAGTAGACAACTCTTTGGTCATGGTAGTTAGCATGTTTTAATCTCAAAGTCAACCACAAAAAGAATCATCTGAAACTGCTAAGCCAACCAATGTGAATACAGAGATGATGGCTGAAAAAGAGATTGGTGAATCTATTGCCTCAATGGCTGCAAAGAAATGGGCTCAATAGAATGAAGATGATATTAGACAGAACCCAGATGAATGGGAGTGTGTGGATGACCCTAAATATGGAAAGAAATACTCAAGGAAAAGGGATAAACCAGACTCATTTAAACCAGCTGAAAGAGCTGAGTCTGCTAAAAAAGGGAAATGGGATGATCAGAACAAATATTTTGTAGAAACCCCTGATGATGAGGCAAGTCTAATAAGGGTAATACCTTTGCAAGCCTTAAGGCCTGAAGAACATATGCAAGGAGTGCCAAATGTGCCAATACCTGAAAATCCAACTCCTGATGAACCAAAGATAGATGCTGTTAATGAAACAACTGAGGAGGAGGATGTTCTGATGAAACTGATGATGACCATGATAATGATCAGGGAAAGGATGCTGAAACTGCTAATGTTATGTCCCCACAAGTTACAGTGACTAATGAACAAAGGACAAACATTGAGCAAAGCCTTTTGGATGCTAAAAGGAAAAATCCTTTAATTGTGAAATTGAGAAGCTATGGCATAAGCTTTGAGAGCATAGCTGATTTGAATGATGATGAACTAGAAAAAAGATTGAACAAAGAAAGAGATAAAATTGAGAGGTTAATACAATAGAAGAACAGAGAGGCCCAAAAATACAGAGATTATTTAAGAACACATGGTTATTCTGATAAAGATTTATCTCACTTCAAGGTTGACAAGTTGAGAGAAGCCTATGAAGACAAAAGAGAAGAGATAAAAGAAAATTTTGTTAAAGAATATGAAGAGGCTGAAAAAGCTTGAAGCTTTGAAAGAAAAATTTGGAGGAAAATATGTTTATCTGTTGGAGAGAGGGATGACGCCCAGGATGATTGATTGCTTAGAAAAGGATGCAGTTGAAGCACTCTATAACAAAATGAAAAGAAAAGAAAAATTGAAGGAGTTGTTGCAAACTAAACCATCCAGTGATAAAAAAAGGGGTCAAAGCAAGAAAAGGAAATGGAAAGATTTAAAGAGTATATGAGAATGCACAACCACTCTTAAACAGATTTGAACAACTATAACTTTGAGTAACTCAGTGATCTCTACAGTAAAACCAAAGACGATGAAAAGGAGTTGGAATTTGAAAAGGCCAAGCTGAAAACTGCTACTGAAAATGAAAGACTTGAAAAGATCTATAGCAAATATGGGGGAAAATGTAAATTTCTGATAGAACATGGCAGAACACTAAATGTTGTGGAATCAATGACCCAAGAATCAGTTAAAAAAGAGTACCAATATTTGAAAAGAAAAATTCATAAGGAAGAAAAAAAGAAAAACAGCCTGAGCCTCCCAAAAAGAAGAGAAAATTAACAACTTTGAGGAAGAAACAAAAAGCTGAAAAAGAAAAATCAATGGAGGCAACTGCTGATGAAACCCCAATCCCAAAGGAAGTAAAACCTGAACAAGAAGATGAACCTATAATTCCTTGGGAAAATGAAGAAATGATTAAGATATTGAGGGGCATAATAATAAACCAGAGGGGAATGGATGAAGCAACTTTTAATGCCTTAGAAAAGGAGGACTTGAAAGAACTTTTCTACATACAAAAGGCAGAATGGGAAAAAGTATTGTTGGAGGGTGAGAATCCAAGAAGCTTTGTTCAAGGAAGATTTTCTAGGGCTAATGGACAATCCAAGGATAGTCAACGTGATTATGAAACTTATGGATGAAGCAGGTCTAAACTATGCAGAATTGGTCCTGTATCCAGCTGAGATGGTCGAATCCATTTACATGAATGTTTTCAATGTGTCAAGGCCTAGCAAACCAATGAAGTCTATACCATTTAGGCCTCCTGTCTCAAGAAGGCACATGGCAACAGGCAGAGGAGAATCTAGTAGAACTGGATCCCAAAGAACAACAACACCATAATCCAGTGTAGATCTTCCAAGATCTCTCTATTATGATTCAGTCTCTGAGTCGTTAAAAGTGATTATGGAAAGCAGACTGATGAGAGACATAGTCATTAGAAGTGATTTTGCTGAATTCACTGAAGAGCAGTTAGAAAGAATGGCAACACTTACCTTGTATGATTATAGAGACAGAAGCAAGTTGGCAGGAAGACAGCAAAATTATCTATCAAAATTACTGAGAGATGAAGCTGACAGGGGATTCCCATTTTTGAAGGAAAATAAGAGCTGGAGAATGACTCAACTTAACAAGGCAAGGAGGATTGCAAAGATGAAAAAGATGTCAAGTGCTGAATTGAATTACAAGTTGAAGGTCAAAGACAAGAACCCAGTGTCAAACATGAATACCTATATAAACTCTGAAAGAAGAATGACACGCCCAAATTACACAGTATAGAATAATGGAATCATAGCTGAAATTGAATATAAAGAAAACAATGACCATTATGTTCTGAGAAACTCAGATGGGCTTATTTTGGGGATAATTAAAAGAGATGAAGATCTGACCTACTTGCATAATGAAGATTTAATGGATATAAGGGATATTGTCATTCCTGAAAGTCACACTCACTACCAAATCCTTGATATCTTCAGGCAAAAGGGCAGCAACCGTAATTGTGAATCGAAGACAAGCCACTCACAATGCAAGGAAAAGACAAGATCTTTAGAATAGGCTTTATTTTGTAATGTCTTCGGACACTCTTTGATTATGTAACTTGTTTACGTTTTTGAATATGTAAAAGTTAATTTTGATTTGATGTGTATTTTACTAATATGTAAGTAACCATGGAGGTGTTTTGGGACAGTTGAGGTGTTCCAATCTAGGGGGGAGATTGTTGAGTCAAGATTTCACCCAAAACTGATTACAAGGAAGATTGTAATCTTCTCAACCTCCTCAGATATTGTTAAGTATGGAACCGGGCACACCTGATACATCCGAGCAAGGTTTTACTAAGCCAGGCAGGATATTTTGCCTATCGGGCAAGGTTATCTTCATGAAGTCTTCTTTAGAGGATATCTGGGCAGGGTTCACACTTTAGTGTATACCCGGGAAAGGTTCTCTATATCAAGCAGGTTTGTATTTCATAGCCGAGCAAGGTTTACTTCAGAGTAAGCTCTTGGCTAACCAAGCTCATGAAACCAAGTGATTGGAAGATCGGGCAAGGTATTCTTTAATAATAAAGTGGTCCAATTAAGCTTGATGTGTATGAAATATCTCAAGTAACATCGGGCAGGGTTCAACCCAAGTAAGGTACAGTGCTCCCAAGCACACTTTTCTAATAAGCTAATTCCGAGCAAGGAGTTGATGGGACCATTGAAGAACAAGGTTGCTAGTAAGTTTATGTCGGGCAAAGTCTGATATAATCAAGAAGATTGAAGTCTGCTTAGTGAGTATTTTTCTTTGGAAAATACTCCAAGTAAAGCATACCTGGAAAACAGTTCCCGGGCACACTTCAAGGTTATCAAGTCTAACAAGGAAGGCAGAGTACAAAGTCTACTCGGAGAAGGTTACTTCTACAAAGCCTACCCGGAAGACTTGTTTTACACTTAGGATAATTCTGAATATGTAATTTGAATATGTGTGTTATATTTAGGGTTTCTAGAAGGAATGACAGCTGTCCAGAGGTGTCAGGCCTATAAAAGGAATAGGGCACACCTCTAGTAGTGCAGCTGAATACGAATTAAGTAAGAATATTTGTTGAGTGACGGTTGTTCTTAAATTGTACGGACATAACTTTCCAATCAAGAAACCCTAGATAGATTATTGTTTGTATGATGAATATTATATAAATGGAAATCTTTTGAGTGAATCTTGTGTGTTAGTTACCTTTGATTAACTATTGAGCCATTCCACTGTTTGTTATTGATTTCGCCTTTAACAAACGGTTTTCTTTCTATATATAGCAACCCGTCATTAACTCTCTTGTCAACACATTATTGTGTGAGTTATGACTTAATTTTCTAACGATCTACCAACAATCGGGGACCTAACAAGTATAACAATATCGCATATAAAAAAGCCTCATAAAAAAGTAAACAGAAACGCGGCGGTAAGGCCTTACAGTGGCGTATTGGACACCCCTTATTTCTGTTGTTTCGTTCTCTACGTTATTCATTTCCAAAAACATAAACCACCACACCTACAATCAAGATAGGTACCATTGAACGATCGCGGGCATCAACGACCACCGCAGTAAACAACGAACAGACCCCGGCGCAGTCTCATCAGGTACGTAATCGTTTAGTTAGTTAATTAAGTTATTTTGGTTTAGTTAATCGGGTTAGGGTTTGGGAAATTGTAAACGTCAATCGGTTATATAGGTTTAGTTAATCGAGTTATTTAAATGTTTAGTTACAGTGGTAGGAGATTCGAAAGAACGCTGGTACTTGGTCGACCAAATTCCGGCCAGGTTCCGGCGATGTGTAGGAGATGACTCAATCCGCCACATTAACATCTATACATGGCGGATTGATAAAAAAAATTTTCTTAGTCAGTTAAATAAAATGATACTTAATTAATATAAACAGAAGGACATCCTAGACGAAGAGATTGAACACCAGCAGGAGCAAGAGGAGGAGCAGCGGCCACGACGGAGGCGGCGGACACAACGGCCGCCAAACCTATTGAGGGGGATGAAGTGTTGGTGGGTTACTAACACACACAGTTTGTTGTCGAGACACTCGGGCACGACCGGTACCTGTAGCTCCGGATGATGACGCCTCAGGCGAATATCATCTTAAGCCACACTTTTCTGGACAAAGTTGGCGAGACCAATAGGATGTTAGAGTATGCCGGGGAGGACACGCCGTGGATGAGGTTGTTTACAATGAACCACCTCGCACACTGGGAGCTTACGCTAGAGGTTTACTCTACATTTCGTTTCAGGTGTTTTACTCTTTACCTATTTTGTCAAACTTTGTTTACCGACTACAGATTACTTTAACATATTCATAAGAAATTGTTTATTTTATTTCAGGCCATGGGAGGCGGGGAGGCCAGAGGTGCAAATGAGAGTTCTGGGCCTAAAGGGTCGTGCGTGCAAGGTTGCCTTCAAGATGTTTGGGGTCGACCAGTACTTTTCATAAGAGGAGTTCGCCGTGGCGATCGGCTTTTACACCGAGCAGGAGGTTCGGCAGCCGATCTACACCGCGAGCATCCACGAGGGCCCGGACGATTATTTGCGCATTTGGTGGCGCGCGATTGATAGTGAGGCTTTCCCACCCGGTACCCAAGAAAAAGCCTCCTGCATCATTAACCGTTGTACAGGTAGGTTAAGCTACGTTACTTTACATTACGTTACATTATATTATATTATATTACGTTACATGATATTTCGGTGTGCAGGTACCTACACAGGCTGATAGACTCGTCTGTACAGGGTCGGATTCAGGGTGCTGACCACTGCAGCCTACGAGACTTGTTTTATTTGCGATGCCTTCTGACGGGGATCCAATGCAACCTCGCCCGCGCCTTCGCCGACTACATCTCCACATACCCGCAGAGGCATGCGAGGATCGTTGCTCGGTGGCCCATACGTGACGCACATTGCGATGAGTTTGGGACTGCAAGCACAACTAGCTACTCTTATGAGTTTGGGACTGCAAGCACTGCGAGCTCAACCATTCTAGTGCCCAGGGCATGCATATTGTTCTCCTGTTTAGGGAGCCTGATGGGAGGGATGTATACCGTCTCGTTACGGACTTGAACTCTCAACCTTACATACGGGTGCCACTAGTCGAGCCTCCTCCATTGGATGCACCGGAGGTGCACGTCGAGGAGAACCACGTAGAGCCAGCGGGGGGAGCATGACGGAGGGGAGGATGAGGCGGCGGATGGAGCAGAGCAGGTTCAGGTAACTTTTATAACTCGTTTACATTTATTTTTTTCATCCACATATTAACGTTTAATTATCATTTTAATGTCAGCCACGGGTGCCGCAACACGTCCCGCGCACCTATCATGTTGTGTGTTTAGACCACGCCACCGATGCCCGCTTACGGAGAGTAGAGGACGCGGTGCTACGGATGCAACGTCAGATCAATTGGATGATGGAGTGGGAGGCCAGCCGACAGCGTGGTGAGGATTATTCATTACCTCCCCCAAGTTTTGACCACGAGGCTAGCATATCAAGGGCCGGCGCCGGCGCCGCCAACGACGGGGACGAAGACGGCGACATAGTAGTGTAGATATTTATTTACGTTACTTTGTTATTTTCTATGAAACATTACTATTTTTTATGTTAAGAACTTTGGTATTTTGTATGACAAGGTATTATACTTTTTAATATTGTAAAGTTATAATGATTAAAATCCAACTAACAAATAAAGATAAACATGGTCATAGAAATAGTTTTAACAATATAATAAACTAATGAAATAAAACTTTTCACATATTATGAAAATTGAGTTCCAAAAAGATGTATATTCCAAACCAAAAGAAAAGCCGACAGCTTGGATTCGGTTTTACATGTAACTAAAACACAAAAAATCAAACCATAATGAAGATGTAGATTTCATTTTATATTTTTTTAAACACCTTATATTATACACCAAAGCACCTTAGGACCTCTACCAAAGTGAAATTTTTAATTAAAAGACATAACAAATTAAAAGAAAAGGACACAAATTAAAGACAAAAATATTTACAGAAAAAGATTAAACCGCCACTTAAAGCTCTTACCGTGGCGGTTTAGCATGACTGATTTGATCGACGACGTCTACGGCGTCGATGATTTGGTTGTCGCAGGTTGACGTTGACCTTCATTTGATTGTCGCAGGTTGTATATGCCACGGTTATTGCTTTACGTGGTGATTGGTCCGGTTTTCTAAAACACCGCCGCCGGTGTGGTTAGAAAAGTTGTATATTTATTTGAACTAGCTGGATGCCCGCGCAATGCAGCGGGGGCGCACGCGCAACTTTACATTGAATGAATAGTCCATGTCGGTACATAGGTCACCTGATGACAGTGCGCACGTAGCCTGAAATTGGGCGCGTAACTCGTGCAAAGCCAGTTACGTGTAATCGAAGATTGAACACACGTAACCAGACGGGAATGCACGTTATCAACATTAAAACATGCTTAATCAACAGCACGCGTGTAACTCATGGCGATTAACGGTGTAGGGTGCTGGGTTGATCGTTTACCAAGATTGGGTTATGTGCGTTACGTGGTGCTAGACTTCATTGGCCCCGGTACATGTAAACAACGGTATCCACGTAGGTTGTAATGAAAATAACAAGGAAAACCTGAAATATACAGTAATTTGGAATAAATCATTTTTTTAAACCAACCCATTTTGGCCCCAAACCCAATCTGATTCGACAACGTTCTGGCATGGCCCCTTTCTACTCGAACCCGAACCAAATTAACCATTTTTTGTATCGACTCATTCCGACCCTAATGTACTTTTACAAATGACCCAAGCTCGCCTGACTCGACCTATTACCCGGTTCTTAATGGTAAGCGCGCAACATGCTAACTTTTTAAAACTAAAATAAAAACTATAACAATATCATAATCAAATTAAAGAGAATAAGATGCTCGTTTTTTATGATGTATTTTTTTAAGAATATTAACATGTGAAAAAATTATGACCGTTAAAAAAGTCATGGGATAATTAGTTTTGAATTAGGGGCCATATGTGTAACTATTATTAAACTTTACAAAAAGGTAGTGAAGTTGAGGGACTAAAGTTTTAAATATATTTTGAAAGAATGAAAGTTACGTAACATATTTGTGAGTAAAGACCTTACTACCCCTGATTTCTAAATTTTTGATGCATTATATGTTTTATATAATAAAGCAATGGGTTTGGTACGTTTTAAAATTTAAGAGATCCCTACTCATGCTTTATATATAGTACTAGTTTTTATCCCCCGTATTACGGGGTTGTTTTATATTATTTGTTTCTAATATTTATTTAATTTTTGAATTTTTATTTTTTATTGGATAAAAGTTAATAATATACTTATGGTTTGATAATAAATTGTTTCACAAATAAATGAGATGCTATAACCCGGTTTAAAAGCTATATGGGTTTGATAAGACCCTAAGACCCGTTTATTTTTTTACTAAAAAATTGTTTTTTTTAATTATATATAATATATATATTTTTTAAATAAATAAAATATTAATTTTTAGTATATCCATACTTTATAGGATTTTTTAAATCAAATATTTGGTGAGATTATTTTTTAATTTAATGAGATGTTATAGCCCGTTTAAGAAATATCTGGGTTTGATGAGACTCATACCCGTGAATTCGGGTCAAATGCATGAGAAGCCTCCATTTAAAAATCGAGCAAATCTGGTGACTCCAAAGAAAATGGGAAGCGACCACATCGCGACACGTAGGATTTTTATGTTTTCGTTTACCCCGTATTACGGGGGCTGTTTTACATTACTCGTTTTTAATATTTATATACTTCTTTGGGTTTAATTTTATTTATTGTATTGAAAATTTTAATATACTTAGAGTTTGGTGATAAAAAGGTTTCAAAAATAACTAAGATGTTATAACCCGATTTAAAAGTTATCTGGGTTTGGTAAGACCCAAGACCCGCTTATTTTTTTTACTATAAAATTGTTTCTTACTTATAAATAATACTTTTTTTAAAAAAATAATATAATAATTTTTAGTATATCCTATTTTTATAGGATTTTCACATCAATAATTTTGTGACAATAATTTTTAATTTAATATGATGTTATAACCCGTTTAAGGAATATCTGGGTTTGGTAAGACTCGTACCCGTGAATTCGGGTCAAATGTATGAGAAACCTCTATTTAAAAATCAAGCAAATCTGATGACTCCAAAAACAAAACAAAAAAGGGAGTGACCACATCACGACACTTAGAATTTTTATGTCGTTTATATATATTATAGATAGATAGATGAATGTGTAGCTGATCTTTCGTGAGTGATTAGGGTGTCCAAGAACACACACATTAACTCACTATCTAATCCCAATCCAATTGAATCAAATCAAATCAAATCGAAACAACAACCCTAGCGTTACGCAACAACAACAACAACAATAATAATAATAATAATAAATTGTGAACAACAATTGCCGTCTTGTTTCTATCGCCCTAGGTTGATCATATCTACTACCTACCTACCTTCATTTGTATGTTTGTTTGAGGTGATTATGTTGGTATAACTACACTGTGTTCTCGGGTTTCATTTAAGGAGAGAAAAGAAAAGGAGGAGAATTAAAAGAGAAAAGAAAGAGAGGGGAGGAAAATGTGTCACTTTATTTCGTGTACCCGAGTTTATTGAAAATGGAAGGAAAGAGAAAGAAAATGTAGGAGTTAATAGACAATTAATGATACAAACACATTTTCTCTCCTAATCTCTCTAATTTAGAAAGATAATTATACACTTAAATTTTCTAGTATTTTCACTCCCTTGCCCTTCCCATTCCCTTCCACCCTTATCTCTAGAACATGATTCCTTCATCTTTTCTGCTCCTTTCCTTCCCCTCCCCTCTTTAAATAAGACTCGAGAACACAGTCGATGATCATGATTGTTATTTGTGGTTTCTTATTTCAGCGGTCTGTCTCAGGAAAGATGAAAGCGAACAATTTGGAGATTCAACCTCTAGAACTTAGCTTCACTTGTAAGCTGCTCTTTCTTAATAATTTATTTTTAT
This sequence comes from Bidens hawaiensis, assembly GCF_021521415.1. Lineage (NCBI taxonomy): Eukaryota > Viridiplantae > Streptophyta > Magnoliopsida > Asterales > Asteraceae > Bidens > Bidens hawaiensis. The sequence continues at coordinate 41,310 of NW_027500639.1, forward strand.
TATATAATGAAATATTATTGCTATACTATACTATACTAGTTGAAGTGAAGAAACAAAGCTCATGCTCCGTTGAGATGATCAATAACACCAACCATCTTGTTGCTTTCAAGGTACCTCTTCAATTCTTTCTTTCGTTCTTTATTTCTTATTATTCATTCATTCATTCATTATTAACCCATATGCAGATCAAAACCACCAATCCCAAGAAGTACTGTGTCAGACCCAATACTGGACTCATTCTTCCAAATGCAGCATGTCACTTTACAGGTATTTTGTAGCTTCATATTGTTATTAATCTCTACTTTATTCTGCGTTTGTCTACCTTATTATAATACTACCTTATTGTACATCTGCACTAATATATGCCATTGCCAAAAGTTACTATGCAAGCCCCAAAGGTAGCTCCTCCAGATATGATCTGCAGAGACAAGTTTTTAGTTCAAAGTACTGTCGTTCCGGAGGGAACAAAGGAGGAGGATGTCACATCTAACACGGTTAGTGTTTGAGTGATTAATAAAGATACTGCTTCAATGCTAATTACTTTTATTTATTATCTGATTTGTCAGTTTGCTAAAGATGATGCTAAAGTTGTTGATGAAAAGAAGCTTAGAGTGATCTTTGTCTTACCACCACCGGTTAATGAACCATCAAAACTTGTGCACTTCAATGAAACTAGAGAATTGAAAGATGACATCGTCATTCAGAATGAGAGCCATCATGCTAAGGTAAGACGTTATTGTGTGTACCCAGCGTTGATCTTGGCTCTAAAATGCGTGCAGCCGATGAGATTACATCGTGCTGCGAGGATGATGATCCCTTAATGCACAATGCGTTCTGATGCGCCGTTTTTTAGTTAAAGCAAGTTTTTGCACAGATTACCTGTACCTTATGCATACACTACTTACTTGTACACATAGAGTTAAAAGACTTATTTTGGTCACACGTTACAGAAAATTGGTGGTTAAAATTATAGTTTGAAACTTATGGCAGGTTGATGCAGGGGTAGAATTGTCCAAAGACAATGATGTAAACGTAGAGGCAACAATGAAGGAAGACACTCTTAAAAGAAAAGAAACTGAGAAAAAGATAGAAGAACCTGTAAAACCAAACCAAGAATATTTAATAAAAAGAAATGAAGAATTTATGCAGATGAATGATGCAGAAGAGCTGATTTAAGCCAAAGATGTTGAAGAAATGAAGTCAAAAGTCAAAGAACTTGAGTTGAAGCTTAATGAGGTAAGTTTGTGTTTGTGCTTCAGTTATATGACTGATTTAAATAATTGACAGTTTCAAGTAAAAATATCATATTGATTACCAAAGGCTTTCGGATTTTTCAGGCTAAAGCAAGTATTGTTCAACTAACAGAAAAAAAAAGATCGGTTACTCAAGAGAAGAGCATCATACAGGGAGAATTGGTACGTCTTTTTATTAAAGCCATTTATTTATTGTTAGTTTTCTCAGAAAGTAAATTAGTTAAATTGCTCAATAGTTTTAGAGTGTTATTGCCTATCTCTACTTAATGTAAAGTTTAATGTATGGTTCTCTTATTATTTCATATATGAATGATGAGTATTATTTAAACTGGACTGCGTAATGTGCGATGAATGCATGTTTAATTATGCAAAAGGTTGTATGCTTCCTCCCTTAATCCATTCTGAAAGTAGGGCTATTTACGAGCCAAGCCAAGCCAGGGCGAGCTCGAGCTTAAACGAGGCGGCTTGGGCTCAGGTCGTTTATTGTAACGAGCTGAAAATATGAGCTCGAGCTTAAATGAGTAAAGACAACACACACACACTATGTATTCTTGAATTTCTATTAAGAATTAATGTTTTAAATACGACTAAAAGAAGTTAACTTTCAGGATATGGTGAAAAGTAAGAGGCACAAAGGTCAGGTGGGATTCCCGTTGCTGTATGTTTTGATGGTTTCGTTTGTTAGCCTTTATCTCGGGTACTTGTTGCACATCTAGCTGACTGTGACGGCCTCTTTATGTTTATATATGTTATTGTTCGTGTGTGAAACTGATATTTCGTGTCAATATAGTTGTCTAGACATGAACAGGTTACGGTCACCTGGTTTTGAATTTTTTGAGAATTGTGGTAACATCGATGACAAATTGGAGATGGTGTTTTAGTTGATTTCGACAATTTCATTTTGTAGTCGGCTTTCACAAGGAGCATGTTGATTTTTAGGCTGTATGCTCTTTTACAATGAATTGTCAAGTCAGTCTTTAATGTCTGTTTAAAAGATGGAAGCGACTGATATGACAAAGGGTGGTGTGTAAGAAAAAGAAAACCGGGCAACTCACAAGAAACAAGAAGCTCAACAATAAACTACAAGGGCCAAACGGTCCGAACAACAAACAAATGCTGGAAATCAACGAAAGTAAGCCTACATCACATCACTTGTCCCACTCCAATAAGGATTGTTTACTCTGGTTCTTTCCATTTTGATTTCATTTATCACATTGGCCGCTTTCTCTTCAAGGATATTTTCGTTTATAGATTTCCAAATTAACAAAGTGATAGTTGAGATCCCTTGTAGCGCCATACACACATCTTTCTCACTTTTATGTTTACCTAGATAATTTAAAATGTCAGAGAGTTGGTAATTGAACTAATAGTCGTCTTGTGATATCTATAATATATATAAACGAAAACATAAAAATCCTACGTGTCGCGATGTGGTCGCTCCCCTTTTTTTTACTCACCAGATTTGCTTGGTTTTTAAATGGAGGCTTCTCATTCGTTTGACCTGAATTCACGGGTATGGGTCTCATCAAACCCAAATATTTCTTAAACGGGCTATAACATCTCATTAAATAAAAAACTAATCTCACCAAATATTTGATATAAAAATCCTATAAAGTAGGGTTATACTAAAAATTAATATCTGATTTATTTAAAAAAAAGATATATATTATTTATAATTAAAAAACCAATTTTATAGTAAAAAAATAAACGGGTCTTGAGTCTCATCAAACCCATATAGCTTTTAAACCGGGTTATAACATCTCATTTATTTGTGAAAACAATTTATCATCAAACCATAAGTATATTATTAACTTTCATACAATAAAAAAATTCAAAAAATAAATAAATATTAGAAACAAATAATATAAAACACCCCCCGTAATACGGGGGATAAAACTAGTTATATATATATATATATACACACACCATGGTTTTGTGTTACAAAAGGCTTTTTTTTAATAAATCATTAGCTTTGTTATGGTTCTTATTTAAATCATTTTGATATTAAACAATTACTGAGTGGTAGCCTTACTCATATTTGGTTTGGTTTGGTTTGGTTTGAAGCGAGTCGAATCGAGCGGGTTGAATTCAAAGACACGAGCAACATTTTTATGCTTGAACTTTGTTTGGTTTGAAACCAAGCGGCTTGGCTTTGCTTGATATCATAAAAAGTTTTCAGTTTTATATTTCTAAAGCTTCAAAATTTCATCAAGACTTACAACTCAAATGCATAAACTTCTAACTCTAAAATGTTTAAAACTCAAGGTTAATAAGAAAACATAGTAAAAAGAGCGGCTAGGTTTAAAGTTGAACTTTAAAATTTTAAAAACTTCGAAAAATAGTATGTTTTATTTTTATACATATACATAAAATATAAAATTAATACAATAAAAACAATTTAAACAAAATTGAGCCATCTTCGTGTAGCGGACATTTAACCCTGTCCATGACTCTAATCCTTGTATAAGCATCATAACTTAGTTATTTGAGATGTGAGGGAAAATACGTCAGCGATATGCTGGTAAAACGTTTGACTCTAAAATCTTTTAAACTACTGTTATAATACAAATATAGTTATACAAGCTCAGCAAAAATGTCTCTTATTTTCTGGATTTGTACCTTGTCATACACACGCGATTCAAAGGTTCTCCGGGAGCTTATGCCCATTGGAGAGCTGGTTATGATAGCATGTCTGCTTGGTCAGTTATGTTTGGATCCAGACACATGTGTAATCGGTCTGAGTTGCTTTTAATTTTTATTTTGTATTATAGCACTTTGCAGAGATCACTTAATCTCATGTTAGCGTTTGACTGACTCTTTAAGATAAACACCATGCTTATCTTATAGAGTATAAATTTGTTTGACTGATTGTAAAGGTTTAACATATTCACCTGTACTGTTGGTGGTTCGTTTGAAAACCTTCGTGAATTAATGGTGTTAACCTATAATAAATAGGTTTGCATAAATACATGGATCCTATCTCTTGATCCAACTACAGACCACACTGGCCTAGTTTTATCGTTTCAAACCATGTTTATAATGTGCAGCATCCCAACATTTTTGGTTTAAATTGGACAACTTATGAAAGATAAATGGCCAAAAATAATTCCAAAATATATTATAGAGAATATGAAATAAGAAAATAGGAATATCCCACTTTTAAGAAATAAGGTGGGGTTGTCCATATTGATGAAAGAAGAAAGTTGAGTTATCCCACATGGGTATAAATAAGAAAAGAGAACCTGTCCCACATCACTCAAAAGAAAAACTTGTAAACTCTTTATAAGGAAGAGAGCTCACATGATAATATTCTTGTATGACAAGACACACTTAGTGGCCTTAACGAGGGTGCGAAGCACCTAACGCGCACAAGCGGAGTGTGATGGCGCAATGTAGCTCTTTGACGGCGCACTTCGCACGCTCGCATTGTCGCGAGCCGCTTGAGAGTTGCCTTAGTATTTTTTGTGAAAAACAAAATTTTTATTCCCATCGCGCTACGCGAAGGGTTATAATTATCCGGAAATTATGGTGTTCATCGCGATAGGCACTTAAATGACCCATCGCGATACGCGACATAGAGACTACGCAGCCATGACACGTTGTCTGGCACGTGACATAGCTAGGGCTGACTCAGAAAACCTATATGATCGTCGCGCTACGCGATGGCCTTATGTTAAGGCCGTTACGATACGCGAGCGACCTAAAAATCAGCTATAAAATCAAGACTTCATTACGTCGTCCAAATATCTCTCCCTTTCTCTCTCATTTCTTTATTAGTATGTTGGTATAATACCTCGAGTAGCGGAAACGATACCTTGTCCAATTGTTTGAGACTAATACACGAATCCAAATCTCGGTCTAAACGATGTGAGACTTTGTGTCATTGTGTAAAGTTTTTAATCTGGTGATTATCGTTAAGCTTTTGCAGTTTATACTAATATAGATATACTGCATTGTGTTAATCTAGGTACTTAATTACCAGAAAGCTCATAAACATTAATCCTATAAGGTGAGACTTTCGTGTTTTTATACAACTCACATTTGTGTGAGACAACTGATTTTATTATGTGAGAAAATGTATATATGAAAACTACTACTCACAACTAAGCTTTAAATTAAAACGGATTACCCTAACTTAAGTTCACACAACTGGCAAGTGTACCGATCGTATGTAGTAAAAACTAATGAAGTCTGAGTACCGAACACAAAGACACGTGAGGTGGCTCAGATTCCTAACCCTACTCAAGTCCTTCCTAAATAATATATTTTTTTAACTTATATATCTAAACTAACTTAACTTAACTAACGGTAAAACTTAACGGAACTAATTGGAAATTTAACGGGATTTAACGCTAATAAGAAAACGAATCACCTAGGTAAGATGACTTAACGGGTATAGGATGGCTCAAGTGCTAACAGGTGTTTGAAACCGGCTTCTAAAGATGAACTAAGATGGATGGAATCAAGGCAACTGGGTACCTACGGTCAGTTTTACCAAAAAACCCTAACAAAGTCTATTTAGCTTTTAATTTACGGTTGTTTATTTACGTACACTAATGATTTATTACTTGGTATGTATCAAAATAACAATCCTCATTAAGGCTCGAGCTAATTACAAACCTAGGAATAGAGGGGTAATTCAATAATAAGGATAAAATAACTCTACTTACAAACTAACCTAGTCGATAACTAGAAAACCCCACGTGGTCTCGCAACGGGTAACTAAATCAACTAAAGCAGATAGATAAGCTAACCCCTAAGTTTTTGGTCCAACTCAAAGGGGATGATCCTACTGACCTAAATGATTCAAGAAACACAAACCGAATGGCACGCGTCTACCACAATCAATCAACACACTCAGTATTAACCGAACTAGCAATTAACGACTACACGAAACAAATTCATGCAATAATCAACTACCCGGGGCTCATGCAACCTAAAATACATCTAATTGCAGCAAGGTTCATGGAATAATATCACAAATTATGAAGTTTACAATAACTAAACAATCAAACACGAAATTAGCACCCGAAAAGTGATAAATCAACTGTTAAACATCAAACCTAGGTGATTCAAACAAGTTTAGCCAAGAATAATGAATGAACAACAAATAATATAGATAAATATGATAAACATGCTCATTAGAATCTGATTACAACTTGTTTGAATGTCTAAAACTCAAAACCGAACTCATAATCGTTAAAATACTCAAAACCGACAACCGGGTGATGAAATAATGAACCGGCTGCTCCTCCTCCTTGGTATTTTGTTTGGAACAGATCTTTGGTGGCTAGAGGGTGATCAATTCGTTTTTAGGGTTTAGGGTTATTAAATATATCATTAAACTTGATAAACAAGCCATACTAGGTCCAAACAAGCCCATATAAGACAAAATAGTCGTGTTGATGCATTTGGACAGCCACGGAACACCCCTAGGGTGCCGCGCTACGTGACCATGAAGGGTCAGGTGGCCGAACGGCGTGGCCATTCCCTTTGAATCTTCGTTTATCGATTGCTGACTCGTTTAAACTTCGTTTGTACGTACCGGCTTCATCCGAGCTCCGTTTTAGCTGATTTTTTCGTCACTTGACTCGTTTTCCATCTCTCTTCAACATGGGACCTATCACATACACAAACATGTAAATTCACACAAAAACAAATGATATTCGTTAATGTTTAAGCGTAAAACGACATAGAAAATAGCAAGGAAAAATTTGTGTTTTACAACACATCAAACATTCCCACATTTAAACCTTTTTTGTCCCTGAAAAAGAAATCTACACAGGATCATAACCAAGTGAAAATCAACAAAATCCTAGATTATTTAACATTACTAAAGCACAAGAAACAGCTCGACGTATTAACCGCGATTGCCGGTATTGTTGTCCACTTAAACCCAGCCACTAACCAATCAAGCCCCCAATTGCAGTAAGCGTTTTAATTCCAAAAATCAAGACTACACCTACCCCATCTCAGACAAAAAGAGTTAGAAGAACTAGAGTCGAAGCAAACTTGTTCGACAAATCACTATAAGCCAATGACTCGTTGATGGTACTAATTAGATGCACTTGGTGAAATTTGATGGATGAATGGTCCTTTGGAGGTCGTACGAGCTATTCCTAAATATTATTGGACTTTGTCCTATAAATTCCTAATTTGATATTTATTGACTAAGAACCTTCAAGCCCCAATAGTGTATCTTCAGAGTCACTATCCCCTTGGTAACACGTAAACTCTAAGTCCCGTCTAGTATATGCATCTTTGGCCTCTTTTACTAACTTTAAAGAATGCTTCTTTGTCATTTTAAAATACATAACTTTCTCACAATCATTTGTTTTTTTTTGAACAACTTTTCGGAATACTAGTTTCACAACATACTTCTTTTTTTTGTTCAATCTTTTTTTTTTATTATTTTTTATATCACCATAAAGTATATAACTATTTCTAAGCTCGTAAAAAGACAAACAACACAATGTCATTATCACCAGGATACTCTTCCAAAAAGATATGAATTTTGCTTCATGAATATAAATGGATATCATTAAGGAAACAAAACTCACTATGACAACACTATATTTTAGGGATCAAAACAACTAATCTTCTATATCATTTGCCCGAAACTCTAAATGATGCAAATTTGTGACAATGAATAAGCACAATGAATTTCACTATCAGTTAACATGTGACAAAATAAAATGAACACAATTATTAGATCTAAAAGAAAAAGTATTGGTATACACCATCATCAATCTACTATTCTCTTTGAGTGAATTGTGTCACTTTAGCAAAAATTATCAATACATATATAAAAATTTATTATATAGAATTAATAGTAAAAAATAATCAAATGAGATGAATCATTTTCGTATTGCTCAGAGTATTGACGAATTATGGGACCTTCTGAATCCGTCACTAATAAACTAAAAACATACAACACAAATTTACACACACTAAAATGAGTTTTTAAAAGTTCTACATACGTTCTTTCATTTCTATTTTTTTTACTTTATTACTACTATAAATTATAGATAAATCATTTATATGGAATGTTTAAAATATTTATTAATTGTTATAATAAGATAGTTATAACTTTGGAAATTAAACATTAATGGTGACACTTGGCAAAAAAAAATGAACAATTATGTGCCACGTGGCACAACAATGATTTTTGTTTATTATAATAGTAGATTTCTGTTTTATAATAAGTTAACAATCAACCCAAAATGATTAACACTCTGCGATTGATGTAAAACGAAGATTCATTATTAGAAACATTTGTGTCCACGAATCGATACTTGGTTCTTACCAATAGTATTCTACATATACGATAGGTACACTTGCCTATTTTATGTGTGTTTAGTCTTAGTAGAAATCACTTTTATAAATTTAAAAACAATCTTGTGCGAAAGCTAAAATTCCATTCCAACCATTTTAAACACACCGCACACACACATCACTCAACTACTACCCCGATCTCGACATTATTTCATACTCGGATTCAGAGGATGAAGCGATATTTAGTGCTATTCTAGATGCTGCCCGAGTCTTAGTCGAGCATTACGAAAGCTCACAACCACGAACAAGACGACCTCATCTTCAACAAGATCGTGTAGGTGCTCATGATCGTTGATGAAAAATTGTTTTTCGCCGGGCGCGACTTTTAATTTCGACTGATTCCGATGCCGTTTTCGAATGAGTCACCAACTTTTTTTACGAATAGTTGGTGATTTAGAACGCGATTATGCGTTTTTTCAACAACGAAATGACGCGAGAGGTAGAACGGGTTTTGCTCCATTGCAAAAATGCACGACGGCGACTCGTCAACTAGCGTACGGAACCGTGAGCGACGCCATGGAAGAGTATTTACAAATGTCGGAGTCGGTGGCTCGTGAAGCCCTTTACACGTTCTGCGAATGTGAATATTATTATCATTTTTAATATGTATTTTTAAATCCTCTTATTTCAAATGCAAACTTTATAAACTGACCTTAAAAATTTAATATTAGGTGTTCCTCAACTATATCATAAAAAGCATTTGAGGGAACCGACTCAAACCGACATACAAAAAATATACGAGGTGCATGAACAGAGACACGGTTTTCCCGGGATGCTTGGTAGTCTTGATTGCGCACATTGGGATTTGGAAGTCTGCCCAGTTGCTTGGCAAGGTTAGTATCATCGGGGTTATCATGATGGACCAACAATTATTCTTGAGGTTGTTGCATCATTTGATCTTTGGATATGACATGTGTTTTTTGGGATGCCCGGTGCAAACAATGATATAACTGTGATATATGCGTACCCTATTTTTGACCTTCTCATAAACGGAGTTGGACCCGACACCTCATTTTCCACGAATGTTGTCAACTACGAATACGGATATTATTTAGTCGATGACATTTATCCGGATTGGGCCACGTTGGTTCATAGCTTTACGTGCTCGATTGATGATAAACGGAAATTTTACAAGAAAAAACACGAGTCGGCAATAAAGGACATCGAAAGGGCATTTGGGGTATTAAAGAAACGTTGATATATAGTTAGACATCCGGCTCGTATTCTGCAAATGAATAAGTTAAGAAATGTAATGTACACTTGTATTATCTTGCATAATATGATATTGGAGGACTCGGGTAAAGCAATTTGTCAAGACGAGTACAACGATGCGTCGAAGCCGATCACAACACTAAACGAAGATGAGAAATTCGCTACTTTATTAAGAACACGAAGAAAGGAAACGGGTTTCAGTCTTCGATCGGATTTGGTTGAACATATTTAGAGAAACAAACAACAATACGGCAACGACGACGACTAAAAATAGTTGTTTTTTTAGGTATATGTTTTTAAGTTTAATTTAGTTTGTATTTTATTATTATTGTATTTAATATATTTGTTGGTTTTTTGGTTTTATAAAAAAAAATAAAGGGGCTTCGAAGCCCCCTCAACATAGATGGGGGGCATCTTTGGGGGGTGGGCTTTGAAGCCCCCAATGCCCACGTGGCACTAGGGAGGAGCTTCGAAGCCTCTCACCATAGATGATGGTCTTATCTTAAATATGAATGATAACACTTATATAACTTTTGTAATTTATTGAAATGAAGGTTTGACTGGCATGGATACTCGCTTAAACATGATAAATGAACTTAAACGAGTGTTTGAACCAATGTTTTGAAACCCGGACTGGACCGGCCGGTCGGACCGGTCCGACCGGGACCCGCCACCCTTACCGGTCCGGTCTGCAGTATTAACCTGTTTTCTAAAAACCCAGCCGGTTTTGACGGTTTGCGGTTGGACTGGACCCGGTGAACCGCCAGGTCAACTGGTAAACTCGTTTTTCCAGTTTTTAATTTAAAATTAAAATCAAAATCTATCAAAACTGAAGCCCAAAATCGTGACTTCATCCTCATCTGGTCATCACCGTCACTTAGATCTGTGAGTTGAAAACAAAATGGAAGAAAAAGAAGACGATTTGAGCTATAACAATGCTAGATCTAAGGTTGCTGGCTGTTTGATTCGTTTTCTAGCTGCAATCAAAAGCCAAATAGGAGCTGTGTTTATGGACAAGTGAAGATAGAGGATGGTGGAGAGGAAAATGACGGCTGATGTATCACTTTTTAGGGTTGTGGAAATGAATTAACTCTTATCTCCATTTAGGGCTGGGGACATAAAACTGTAAGAAAATACTAGTATTACCTTTTAGTTCATTCTTATGTCTACATTACATGTTTAATCCTTTAAAATTTCAATATATTAAATACTCCATCAAAATGAATTATTATGTTATATATAAAAAAGTAAATATATTATTTATGACGTCATCCGGGTCAATGTCCGGGCCGACCTCCCGGGTCGGTCCGACCTATGACCCGGCAGGTCGTCCGGGTCAATCTCCGGTTCGGGTCTGAAAACATTGGTTTGAACATGCCTACCTTACTTCCAAGCTATGTCAGAACCTAAAGATGGTATGTGAATGCTCCTAACACCACTTGAATGCTTGATCAGAATCTCTTATTACTTATAACACCTTATTACTTATAACACCAGGAACTAACTTGAACTTTGCTTAAAGACTTTAAGAACACCTCTTTGATTAATCTAAAGTGTTTGATATGAGTTGTGGACGAAGTGTGCATCAAATGGACGGTCAAAGGTGTATTTTTATAGGCCTAAACGATCTGGGGAGTCAACAATCGCGCTATGACACGTTAGATTCGTCTTATGACACTTGTCGCTGAATCGGACGGTGAGACGGACCGTCACAAAATGAGACGGTCCGTCTCATATGAAATTTGAAAAGTTATAAATTAGACTCTGGACTTTAAGTTTGAAAGAATGACCAAATGGTCCCTCAACTTTAAAGGCTGGCAAAAATGGCACAGAAGTTTTGGGAATGTTACAATTCTTGACCCAAAGGGGGGAGGGGGGTTTGAGAGACGTTTTATGTCTTCTTTTATTTTATTCGTCGATGCTGTCGTCTTGTTGCAAATAAAAAAAGTAATTGTTTTCCACAAGCACCAACACGTTACAAGTAGAAATGGTTGTAGTACCTTGTTTTTCCCATTGTCGAATCTTGCATAGGGATAGGGATAGGGATAGGGATAGGGATAGGGATAGGGATAGGGATGGGATCGGGGGCAATGGTATTTATTAGAGGTTATTATTATGATTTAAGAAAAAAACAAGTTTTAATACAACGCAGGTAGAAAAGAAATAGTAATAAAATAAAAATGTATCTAAGGCGGGAAAAGTGGGAAATGGCGGGAAGTGAAAACCCTAACAACAAATGATGCTCTGTGTCTCTTGTTGTTGTTTGTGAATATACATATAAGATTAATTTGAGTTTGTTTAGTGGATATGGAGCATTTATCTTACATATGCGGTGGTCTTGTTACGGTTGAAGAAGAGGACGAGCAGGGGAATCCCATCGCCTACGCTCCAGCAGAATACTGTCTAGGTATTTATTTGAAGATTATTATTTGTAAGTTAAGTTAAAGTTAATTTGAAGAAGATGGTTAATCATATCAGATAATCTCAAGGATCTGGTGAGATTTCTAAGGCGAGACGATCCCGAAAGTCGTCAGGTATTCCACCAAGTCTGCAAATGGAATATTGTTGGGAAGCACATACTCATCATCATCCAACACTTTCACCACCACACCAATCTCCTCCTAAATGCAGTGAAGGTCCTCGTCTTTCTTACAATGCCAGTTGATCCAGCATCTAAAGATATACCACAGCAGATTGAATATCTGTGGGCTTTGAAGTCATTGATCACTTCTAGTCATGCTATCCCAGTTATAGTCACCCTTCTTGAGGGCCCGCTTCAATGTTTTCAAGGGTACGCAACGCCCGTTGCATTGCTTTTTTATTTTATTTTATATATGTTATACTGCTCGTTTTTTTTATATCTGAAACTCGACAGGGATTTGTTTACCGACGATGACTGGAAACTGGTGCAACTTGTCGTCACCCTGTTTCGCAACATTTTAGCGATTCAAGATGTCACAATGCAGCAGAGAGCTGCAGGATTAGCTTCTGAGTTTATACTTCTTCGAGACAGCTTCTTACAACTGCTGTTTGATGAGAATGTCATGGACTTAATCTTGGTTTTAACACAACATGTTGGCGGCATTTTTCGTCAAGATAACTTGCTTTTATTGGAGACCTTTTATTATACGTATAAGGGTCAACTTCCAGAATTGGTTGCCAGGGCTCATTTGGATGCCAACATTAAGGTAGCGTTGAAAATAACACTAATAGTAATTTAAGAAAAGTTTTACCAATGCATTTTAGATCAGGTGGCTGGAGAAGCAGAAGCTACTGCTACTGATTTAAAGTCTATTATGGAACAAGAAAAAGCAAAAAGAAGGCAAATGATGCGGTGTAATATGGGTGCTCGATCCAAGTTCACCGGGACATTCACCCGACTTACTATGGTACATGATTCATGTTTTTGATTTTTTATAACCAAACAGTGGCTAAATATGGTTACAAAAAGTATTTTAGTTTTATCGTTGTAGATTGTTGAAAACACGTTTTAGGATTGTTTTTTTATAAAAAAAACATCAAAAGTGCACTTTGAGGTGGATTATTGCTCGCCTGATCTATAAACATGATAATAATGGTTAAGGGTGTAACCGGGCCGGGGCTGTTTGCAAGCTCTAGCCCAAGCTTAATATGCAGAGCTTGAGAGCCTATGACATATTTATAAATATGATTAGAGAAACCAAATAATATATGTTATGTTATATATAAAATTTTACCTGTAAATATTTGTAGTCCTAGTTATATATGCATGTAAATAATTAGTATACAACTGAGCTTGAACTTTAGACATAGAGCTGGAAACTATCCAAGTTAAATGAGCCAGGATCAAGTTTATAGGAAAACTCTGCCTCGGCTCTACTCGATTACACCCCTAGGAGAGGTAAAACAGAACCTTCATCAACTTGACTTTTGAACAGGATGGCTCCAAAGTTCTGGTCAAAGGAAACCCATGTACAGATTCTCATGATTCTTTGCTCAAAGGTCATAAAAATCCACATGCTTCATCTAAAAAGACGGTATGGGAAGGCAGAAGGATGCCAACAACAAACAAGAATATTCTTCGGTTGCTCCATGATTTTACTGATCAGTTCTTGTTAGGAGGCTATAATGGTAATTGCTGTATTTTCATTTAAACTATCTATCTGTTTGTAATGGTTCATATTTTTACTCGGCATTTTATTCTCGACAGTGTTAATGCAGTCAATTCGTGAGGATATTGAGAAAGAACATCATGGTATTGAAAACAACGATGTTGTTGTTTTTTTCTATGTTGCTGAATTTGTTATGTCTTTTCAGTATCATAAGTTCCTTAGTTCAAAGGTGAGGTATTAGTTTTTGGTATTCTTATCATTGAGCGTTTTCACACAAGAATATTATAACTTCAATTGGTTTTTGGTGCTTTAACAGCCTGATGTTAATGTCGATAAATTCAAGTCTTCTAGAAATCATGATGCTGATAACACATTGTTTAAAGGCAGCATATGCGGGTCAATTTCCAAAACGATGAACGAGTCAATGTTTTTACTTGTTATATCAAAGTGGCGTTCTGCATTTGACGGTTTGAAAGAAACAAACAATTACAGCTTTCTTTCTGCTGCAGGATCTCTCACAAAAACAATGGTTTGTATACTAGTAACTACCTAGTTGATGCTACTGAAAAGTTTCATCTTTTAAGGTAATTATGTTTTTTGGTTTTGCAGATAAACATGTTAGATTTGGTGCTTAAACTGTCACCAGAAGATTCCAAGGAGCCACAAACCGCACGTGTTCTTCTTTATAAGTTATTTTATGATCAAACAGATCAAGGGATGACTTATTTTCTCTTCAGTCTTATCAAAGCATTTAATGCACACAAACAACCAAAAAGGTTATTTCTTTACGATAATAATAACATTTTGTATATATATTTTTCTTGCTCAGTGAAAACTCCTATATAATTTTGTATATATTTTTCTTGCTCAATGAAAACTCCTATGTTATTCTCCATCTTTAAATTATAGAGATTTTCTTTAGTGCTCTTTTCCATCCGAATCTATATCTCCTTTTCATTTCTAAAATATACGGGCTTTGAATTAGAGACTATATATATTTATAGGCTCACTATTCACACCTCTAAGAATTTAATATTGTATCTTATGCATGGAAGAAGAAAGAAATAATCAAAAAATAATATAGAGAAAATATAGGGATGGGATGTGAGTGTTAAACTAAAGTTATATATAAATTTAGAGAAATTTGTGTTCTTTAGAGATGAAAATAATGAGTCAAGCACATATTTTTCTGGTTGACTTTTTAAAATCAATAGTACAACTGTACCAGGGCCAAATAAACACTAATTTATTACAGTTTCTTTGTAACAAGTCAATTACCGAAACATAATGCGTAATCTAAAAAGAATTAATGCATTTTCTCAGTTATATTTGTTATTCAAATTGACATTTCTGCTAATAAAGCATCATCATATTTGTACTGAAATTATATTGCTATCTTTTGTTTGTTACGTTGGTCCCATCTTTCTCATAGTTTCATCTTGTTATTTTAACAGCGATCTTGCTGATTTGATTGAGACGATTCATATAGTCATACGGCTAATGGAGAACCTTCAATCACGCGGTGCATTGAGGGTATGTGCTGTTTTGGTATCTATTATATAAGTTTGGAATGTTTTATGTTTTAGATTTAGCTTTTGTTACTACAATGAAGTGCGGATAAATATTTGTTTATGTATTTGTATATCTGCTTTATCCTTGTTGATACGAATAGTTTTTGTTTTAGGTTGCTAAGAAGTCAAGGAGGAAAAGAAAGAAGAAAAGCCTAACCACAAGTAAGGATGCTAATAATGCAGATCAAGTGTATGTGCAAAATGACACTTCAATTTCTGGAGGTGAAAAAACTGAAAATGTCAGCATGCCGAATTATGGAACTGCACAAGATTTAAGTTCTGATAAGAATGGAGATGATGATGCCACCCATGGAGATAATGATGTCATTCATGGAGACGATGATGTCCTCGTCATCCCAGATGCATCTAATGTTAATGTTAATGCTGATGATGATTATGGGTCAGATGATTCTTCTTCTGATGAACCGCGAGAGTCAACAAATGAAGTTGACTTTAAGGCGTCTTCATTAGTCTCTTCCCTTGCAAACAGCACCATAATCCAGAACTTATGTTGGTTGCTGAAGTTTTACAGACGCAATTCCATCAGAACAAATCGTTACATTATAACTGCACTAAGAAGGGTTTGTGAAGATCTTGAACTTTCGCCAATGTTGTACCAGGTACAGGTTTCAATTTGTAGTATAATTTGTTAAAAATTACATTTTTCAAAGCAGTAATACTTTTTTGTAGTCATATTTTGATTAAAGGTGTTTTGAGTCAACAGGACTTGTCAACCAGCTCACTCATTTTTCCATTTCTAGTCAACAAGGCTCGAGCTCGAGCTCGAGCGCTTGATTCGAGCTTTTAACGAGCCGATCTTTAGTAGTTCATGAGACGGCTTGGCTTGTTTACACCCCTAATTTTCTGAGTATTATAACGTGGAGGACTTTAATTGGTAAATATATATTAAGGGATGTTTATGATAAGCAAAAGAAAGTATGCTGTTTTTTATGTGCAAAAAAGTGTTTAGGGACTTTTATGAGAAAATACTGAAAGAATATTAGTTTTTAAGTTTCTTTTAGTATTTGCCCATCATTTAATATATATATATATATATATATATATATATATATATATATATATATATATATAGGGATGGTTTCCTTTAAGAACCCTATTACTTTTAAGAACTCTAAGAACTATTAATAACCATTGATCTTATTAATCAATGGTTGTGATTAGATTAGGGTATAATTGTAAATAAATGGAAATCTAAAATGTTAGTTTTATACAGTAAGGCTATATTAGTGAAATCAATATAAGTTGAGTTTGAAAAATCCGATTATTTCTCCTCTACGTTCCTCTTTTTTCTTTTTTCTTTATTTCATCCAAATTTATTTGCTTTTGGGTTTCTTTCAAAAATAATTACAGTAATATATTTTTTTTCGTCTCAAATGTAAAAATTCTATATTCCCAGCAAAGATTTACTTAACCGCCAAACTTATATGTCCTTCATTCTTCAGATTAATTATTAAATATCAAATTTTATAAATTAACATCGATAATAATGTTTGTTTTGAGATCTTAAAAGATATATTTCTTAAACATTAGATAAAAACAAAACAAGCAGGTAATGCACACAAACGTTTTACATATACATGTATGTAAGAATGTGAAGTCACTGTATACAATACATATGCTTATCATATCCGTTTTACATATAAGTAAATTAATAGTTTTCAACTTTACATATATGAAAATATTTTTTTACACATGTGTAATCAACTGGAAACAACCATAGATCTTCGGGATGGTGATGAGGATATATATACATATATATACATATATATATATATATAGGGGATGGTTCAGGAGAGAAATGAGATTATTGCGAGAAGTTCGAGAAGTGATCTTGAACCATTGATTTGGTCAAATCAATGATCCAGATTTATAGTGGCAACTGTGTAATAAATTGGAAACTGATATGGAAAGTTTTTATTGATGAAGGATATAATGGTAAATTTTTGTTATGTAACCTACTAAATTTAATTAAACAAACATAATTAGATTAATTAATTAATCTAGACACTTTCCCAAATGTAACTTACTTACATAAATAATAATTAAAGTTCATATTTTACGTATAAAATATATACAAACCTATGTATGATTAGTTGTGTGTAGGTGGAATGTAAGATTGTGTAGGTACAAATTTAATCTTTTTACAAGAATTATAATTTAAGTATGTTACAATCAATCTGTGTAGGGAAATTTTTAGTTGCGTATGTATGTGTTGTTAATAGAGTTTTGTTACCTACAAAATCATGTTTGACTAAAATGTGAATAATATGTAGGTTAATATGAATAATGTATAGGTTAATATTATGATCAGTGTAGGTTAATAGTATGGTCTGTGTAGGTTAATATGAATTATGTGTAGGTTATAGTATGATCTGTGTAGATTAATATGAATAATGTGCAGGTTTTAATTATGATTGGTGTAGGTTATTAGGCTTTAATTAATGCGATTTAATTCTTTCCAAATATAAAAAATTTGAATGTTTACTATTGTACCCTTGTAATTAATTAAAAGAAAACATAAAAGGAAAAATTTTGATTGGTTGAGATGATTTCTCGCACTTCTCGCAATAATATCATTATTTGTAATTGTATTTAACAATCTTTGCAGTTATCGCTTCTCATCATATTTCACACTATCCTGGAAGAGCAAAAGTCAACTCCATGCAAAGACTACGAAAATATCGTTTTATTTCTAACGACTTTAGTTCGAGAAATGATGAAGAAAATGAAGAACAACCCTCTTCTTTTTGTGGAAGTTCTGTTTTGGAAGACACGTAAAGAATGCCATTATATTAATTGTGAAGCAATGATAAATGATCTTGGAAAAACGAGAAACGGATATAGAAAGACGGAAGGTGATCTCGGTACATCTGGTGGAAATGGATGGGTTAGAAAAAACATTGCTGATGCACTTGGTGATGATGAAGCAGATGTTGTCATACCTGTTTGGAGAGATGATGATCATAGGTAAGTATGAGTTTTATAGTTTGTTGACCGGCTTATTATTGATCTTTGACTTATTAAGAGATAATTATGTGTTTAATTGTTGTTAGTGGGGATGATCATAATGAACACAATGCGCAAAGAACATTAGAAAGAAGCAGTTTAAGTGTTGAAGAAGGAACCGACATGGACGAGTTGAACATGTATAACTTTCTATCTTTTAGCCTTGTGTTTAAATACGGTTGGAAAAAGCAGCGGGTCGGTTTGGTTGGGGCCGTTGGGTGTTATGTCAAAAACGGGCTGGTTAGATCTGACATAATTAATACTTTTCATCCAACTTTTTTGAACTTTTTATAATTACTTGGTTTCTGTTATGATTCCAAAATTTTGATATTTCAATAGTTATATCTGTTTTTTCTGAATGCAGTGATTTAGGATGTTTTATGCATTAAAAAGACACTTTGGGAGATTTAGCTCCTGTTTCATCTCCTTTTTTTTTAAATATTTTTTAGATAAACCTGAACAAATCCCCATTCATAAGTAAATACTGTTTTTTTTTCTTTTTTACTCTCTCGCAGTAAACATCCTGTTCAGAAAAATCAAGAGACGGCACGCAAAAGATTGAAACCACTTGTTCTTGATGATGCTCTGGAACAAAAACTGAAAGACCTATATGAGAAGTAAGTGTTTATGATGTCTAAATGAAACAAATAACAACTGTGCATTTGCTGACTTGTTGTGTTGCTAATGAAATGGCAATTATAGATATAAAGAGTTTCCGGATTGCAGTCAACGCATAGTTGGAGAACTTAATATGGAAGTTTCACCGGCTCAGGTTTCCAGTAAGCTTAAAGAGATGGGCTTCAAATTTCCATCAAAAAGAAGAGTGACTGATACAAATGCTTCAAATGTTCATGGTGAAACGATGGAGGTGTCACTACAACAACCTTCGTAAGTACTTTGTGTTGTATTTTTTTAAATCTGGATCAAACCAAAAAATAGTATAATACCTTAAATAAAAATGGGTTAAGCAGGTTTAAATTCACATAAAGCCTCCTAAAGCATTTACTATGTATTATTTTGCAATGTTGGTGTGTGAATCAGTTTTTACTATTCACTTAAGACAACTTTTAAAGCACATAGTACAAGCCAATCAGTGCATTGTTTTCTTAAGTTACAGTTACAACCCTCATGCACACTTACTCTTTACACCCTTCAGTTTTCTACTTTTTTCTACCCAATTAGATTAGGCCACATGTGGCATTTACATTGTATTTTTTTTTCTCTCATAACTTTTAAAATATGATGTATGACAATATTTAAAGTATCATTGTGACATGCTTATTTTTATCTACTCTTTGATGTAAATTTTATTCAAAATTGAGTTGTGCGTGATATTTCACAAACGTACAAGCATCAATATCTTTTAAACTTTTACGTTATTTTTTTTACTTATTTTTTATTTGAATTTTTAGATTTACTTTTAGACGTTTCTTATATGCTCTTCTGCGCGGGTTGAGCTTACGAAAAGGTTTTGGTTTTATTCTATAAATCTTCTCGCATGGGGCGAGTTACGTAAAGGTTTTGGTTTTATTTTATACACTTTCGAGTTATTATATAACATAGATTTGTAATCATGTCTGACTCTAGTTATTTATAAGCTAATGTTTCAAGTCAACTGAAGGCTGCGAATTTATGGTCTTTCTTCTCAGGTTTGTCAGAAAAAGATTGCGTGTATTTAGTGAAGATCAAGAGATGAAGATTAAAACTTTATTTGAGCAGTGAGTTTCTGACTTTTCTGTTTGTTCAAGAACACACTGATTATTTTAACAAGAATTAAAAATATGTTCTGTTTATGGCATGCATCTATTAAAGATATATTCTGTTTATTCTAAAAAAGGTTTAAAGATAAGAAAAAGTGCAGTCAAATGATTGCAAGTGCACTAGAGGGTGATGCCACATTTACAGCAGCGCAAATATCGCGCAAGCTTAGACAGCTTGGGTTGCGCCTGTGCAAACAGCAGTCCGGTGATAACATGCAGCTAAGGGATGATGATGATAATGATGCTTCAGATTCAGATGGTCAAACACTATTATCACTAAAGAAAAGGTATCATATTTACTCATGCACGAATTAGATATATACTATACGGTGTTTGAGGTGTGTCGTAACGGTCGGAGTTAACTTGTTATTAATATTATTATTTAAATTTTAGGAGCAAGAAGAAGCAGAATATAGTTGAGGAAACACTAGACCAACCATCAGAAGATTCTGATAACATCGTACTAAGCTCAGCTTATAGGTAACATTCATCTCTCTCTTAAAACCACATGCACGCCTGCGCGTGCCCGCACACACACACAAACACACACTATGAGCCCGTTATTTAATGCCTCAACTTTTTACATGCCAGGGATGTTTGCTTTTCTGCTTTCTAAATACTGAAAACTACCAATGTTTTTCTTGCTATGATCAAAGTGTTTGTACTATAGGTGCACAAATCGATTCGTAACACTAAGCCGGTTCGGTTCCTGGTCAACATGGTCAAAACCGGTTTGTGAGATTGAAAACTTTGACCGGTGGAACCGGTTTAGGTTCGGTTTGGAACTGGTTTGAGTTGGAGCAGGTTTTGTATAGTTTTTTTCTTTTAATAAACATGGTTGGTTCAGTATGGACATTTTTTATACTTTTTATGCATTTTAATATGCTGTTATGATTTTAGTTTATATTATTTTCGAAAATAATAATCTAATTTTGATTGAAAGGATTTAAGATGTGTATTTTTTTCTTTTGTGTATTATTCTAAAGTCAATCCATCACCTTTTTTTGACATACTTAAGCAATTATTTATGATAATTATCTAAAGATATGAATAAAAACGACAAATAAAGCTATTCGATAGTACTGTTTCTGTGAAAATTTGCTTCTGGCTCACTTGACAGGTACTTTTTTAGCTATATTTTTTACTTGAAATAAGCAAATAAAAAAATGGATCAACTTATGCACGGACTGATATATTATAATGGTTGGAGCTAATTTAATTCCTTGATTTTAGGAGCAAAAAGAAGCAGAATATAGTCTCAACTGAGGAAACACCAGACCAACTGTCGGATGATTCTGATAACATTGTACTAAGCTCGGCTTTCAGGCAAGATACATCTCCATACGCACATAACATGGTTTATACAACCGTTACGTACTGCGTTTGAATTTTATAAATGATCAATGTTTAACTATAATACTGAAACTTATTACTTATGTTTTGCACTTTCATCTGATTTCACAATGCCAGATAACATTACATTAGTTTAGTCACCGATATCAACAGTCTATGAGCTGCTCATTTAATTTTATGCTTGTGTTTTGCTTGTTAGGAACAAAAAGAAGCAGAATAAGGTTCCAACTAAGGAAACATCAGATACAAACGCTGACGAAGTTTTAGATGATTCTGATAACATTGTACTAAGCTTGGCTTTTAGGTAACATCCAGCTTAAGTTTACATGCCAGGAATATTCTCTTCTCGGCTTTTAGATACTGAACTCATAATATTAGTCTTGCTATTTTATACATGGTCTTGTATTTTTTATACATTTAGCGTGCAGTTATTTGACTAAAAATCATTTTATATAGTAATAATAATTTAATCTTGAATAAAATGATTTGAGAGGTTTATTGGCCTTAATTGTGTGATCTAAGTTTGATACAATGTTGCGGGTCAAATTTGTAATTAGTATAAAGTATAGTTTAGGGTACTTTATGCAACATTTGTAGATAGGGGGTCTTGATGTAAATATTAGGCGTTTTTTGGTGGTTATATGTTAGTTATATAACCGCTAGAGGTGGTTAATTGACCGCCATGATGATGCATGCGTATAAATAGGCGCTCGATGTGTAGTGTCTTGTAAGTTCGTATAATACAAGTTTGTGTGTCGGGTTAATCTCTTGTGTTCTTTGTTATCGTTCTTGATTGATGGTTGAATCGTGATCTCTTGGTTCTTATAAGGTTTTTGTTTCTGAAATAAAAAAAATCCTTCGTTCTGTGTGTCGTATTCTTTATCTTTAATTTGTTTATGAATCAACTTTGTAGATTTTCTTTTTCTTTGTTTTTTTCAGAAAAGGAAGTAAAAGGTTGTCAGTGCCAAAAGCTCAAGAAAGCCGAGTTGATTCCCATAACAACAGCGAACCAGAAACCGAAGCTATAAAAACTGGCGGTGGACAAGAGGAAAGTATCATGACTGAAAACCTTGATGATATGCAGGATCATGAATTTATTGACGATTTGGCTGGTGACGAAATGACTGATTTTGGTACCAATTCAAGTCCGGTTGCATTTCAAAATGCTGGTGGCGGTACGAGGCGCAAGCTGAGAATGGTCATAGATCCAGATGATGAAGACTAATGAGATTATAAAGCATGCTTTTGTTAGTAAATGTGAGTTTGAATGCACAAAGAATTTTCAATTCAAATGGAATCCAGTATGAGAAAAGGTTTTCTAATGCAAAGGATTTATACTTTTGCAAACCATAGCTTATATTTTTCTATATTATGATCATTAAAGTTGCTTTTAAAAACTTGTCTAAATGTTGGTGATCTGGTTAATGGTTTGATAGTCAACTTGATATGGGTGATTCGATTTGACATATTTATCGAGTAATGTTTTTAAAAGAACATTTTATATGGAGTACTTTTATAATAGTGTTTGGACGAAAATTCTAAAAGCATAAATCATTTCAATAATAATAATAATAATAATAATAATAACTATACAGTTAAACAAACGAACATGAACAGAGCCTCTGTTTATTCAATTGAGTTCATCAACTATCGTTTATGTTCATTTGTATATGTTGATTATGAAAGTTTTTTTTATATTTATTTATTTTATCTAAACATTTTCGATTTTTTAATTCTATTACCCCTGACATAATAAACTATAAAACCATATTCTTGTATTTTTTGTGCATTGCTCCCATTTACTTTCTCATTATTCCCATTTATGAACATATCGATACCAATCTGTAGGCTCTGCTGAGTTTATTTGTGTCCGTGAACCGTTCGAGAACACATTCATTTCCTTAATGAACAAACACGAATATAAAATCTCGTTTGGTATGTGTTCGTGAATTGTTTGTGAACATATTATTTCCTTAACAAATAAACATGAACAAGACTTTGTGTTTGTTTGTGAAGAAACACGGATCCAATCCCCGGGTATGGGTCCTGGATCCAATGAGTCCACAGGGTAAAGTACGATAATTATTACTAAGATATGAGTGTAACTTCCCAAAGTCTAATGACTAGAACCTGCAAAATAAACACCGTGAGTCTCGTTACAGGAAGGACAAGAGGGGGGTCTCCCTGTAACCACCCTCTGGCGTGAGAATCGGTAACGTTCGTAAATGGAGAAAGTACTGACGTAAACAGACTAAGTGTAGTCAGAATGCAAGTGAGTGAATGAATACCTCATACCGTTTGACAAGGTATTTATAGCCGAAGGATGTAGGAAGGTGTTTGGGCCAGCTGTCCTCTTCTAGAAGATCTTCGATAACCGCTTGGACGCGTGCCCTTTTATGATAGGTTGAGCTATACGCCCCATGTGCATGGGTATAACAACTTGGACACGTGTCGCCCAATGATAGGATGGCTCGCCTCCTGGCCATGTGCACGGTTATAACAACCTGGCCAGGTGTCTTTTGCTCATTGGCTGGTAGGTCACGTATTCCTCAAGTAACAATCGTGAATATTTTTCTAGGTGATAACTGGTTGATGACAGCTGTCCCGCTGGCACTTCCTCCTGGTTGTTCGGACGGACTGATGTCCTGTCCTGTGGACGACTTCTGAGGGTGCATGAATGCTTTCGTGCGTGGTATGAGGACGTTCATCCTCTACCGTGATATGCGGGTGATCCGTATGCCCCGCGGGTGGCCTATTAGAGGTTCTTCTATGACCCGCGGGTAGTACTTAAGGGTATTTGGGTCTTTTTGGTACCATACCTCTATAAGTCCCCCTAGTCCAGTGTTTCTTCCGTGTAAAGTCTTTATGCGGGTGAAATTCTGGACTTAATGTATGTTGGGGATTTTTGTTGTTCGGAAGTTAGGTGGAAAATATCTTCTGTTGATATAGATAATCATGAAAAAAGGACAAGTTGACCACTCGCAGGCGCGTGAACAGATGATGGAACGTTTTTGACGGCTGTCACTGTACCCGACTGTGCAGCTTTTTCTCTTTTTCGAATTTCCCGCGTGACGTGGTAATTATTGATTGGGCGATGATTTTCTCTCTCTACTGCTCGTATCCCATCGCATTAATTGCGATGAGTATAAATAAGGAGAGACTCTTTCTATTCGAAGTTTTATCGCTCTTTTCGTTTGATTATCTTCTTAGTTTTCTCTGAATCTTTTATATAACTTTCTTCTATCTTACTCAATTTCATTGTAATGTCGAACGTACAGATTGAGGTCGACGAAATAGAAGTGTCGTGGGATTATTCAGAATATGAAAAATTATTGGAAACGTATGGTATTCCACCCGAATGGGGGCCGGAGTTTCCTTCCCCTGGTTCCATAGCCAGTTTCCCAACGCCTGGGAAAATGGTTGTGTATGCTGATTATTTCGTTCATGGGAATTTCCGTTTGCCCATAACGAGATTTCTCCAGAAAGTGCTAACTGCCTATAGGATCCACCTATCTCAACTGCATCCCCGTGCTATGATGCGGATTCGTCATTACGAGTTTGTATGCATAGCACGTGACATGGTGCCACACATTGATCGATTTTCAGTTTTTTACCGTCTTACTATCCGTAATGGTTGGTATTCATGTCAAGGGTTTTCTGATCGAAGTATTGGATATGAAGTTGAAAATGTATCCAAAGATTGGCGGAATAAGTTTTTTTGGATTTCTGAGGACGTGGTACCGTTAAATATGGTTCGCCGCCCAGTGAATTCTGCCCTTCCTGACGTTGTTACCGCTGCTCATGAGGGTCAAGAATGGTATCGTGTACTCATGATGGAGCCAACACCTATGCGGGCCTTGCCGGAAGAAGCTCTAGTGTGGGCAGGCATGAGCCGTTTGTGGCCAACGGAATTTATGGAGCCCATTTTCGTAGACTTGAATGAATGTAAGTTGCCTTTTACTGTCTCTTTGCTTTCTTGAGTGTTTTTATGATTAAGCTCCTATCTTTTCAGGTCGGAGTTCTATGATTAATGCTCTCTTTGAGGACAGAGGGTGTGTCCGAAAAAGTATCCGCGAGGCGGGAGACCAGCCTATTCTTGAAAAAACCAAATCTCAATTTCTTTTTCCGAAGAATGTTCGAACTGAACCTGTAATTTCGGATGCTATCTTTGAAACAGGTGCGTATGTTCTAAACCCTCCTCCCCTTAATGCCATTACTTCCGACGGGATGGTCGCCATTCTATCATCAATCGATGACGATGGCGATGCTTATGATTTTCCTGTTTCCGAAGAGGAGGAAGACTCTGACGAGGATGTCCTTAAACATTCCTCTGTCTCATCTTTATTGGCAGAACTAGAGAAAAAGAGAGCTCTAAGGAGTCAAACGAGCACGGCGACTGCGGATGTTGAGGCGGGGCCATCAAAGAAGAAACGCAAAATTGATCGTATTGACACTGTTGAAGGTACATATTAATCTTTTTAAGTACTATACTTTCATAAGATGTGTAGCTAAAAATAGCTTTTGTTTTTGTAGATCCACTGATCTTTAGTGAAGATGTTTCTGAGAAGTTGCCTACACCAATTCCTCAAACTGAACAGCAACCATCTCCTTCTCCAGAGAAGAATGTGGAGGATAAGCCTCCGACTCCTCCCAACAATATTAACACGGAGGATCAACCATCCTCACCTTTGGTAGAAGAAAGAGTGTCAACCCCTCCGATTGATACTGCCACTATGGAAGGATCTAACGACCAGTCTGAAACTGATACTTGTTTTGACTATCTTTTTCAGGCTGGGGGTGGTACTGGTGGTCAGCAAGACAGTCTTGCTGTTAATGAGGAGGGTTACAGAACTGAGGAATCTCCTCCTCGACCTCCTCCCCAACAGCCTTTTTCAGGTTCCTGTTACTACGGGGACACGGGCCTGGATGACAAACATGAACTGTTCGTCCCTCCATGGGGCATTACTAATGGGTCACGGTTCTCCCATCCTAGAACTTGTATGGATTTTGTTGAACACTGTACGCCACCCGCTGAGATGGCATATCAACGTGACCTTTCCCGCCATGATCTTCACACAAACGTAGCTTATCACCTAGCTAATGCTTTGGCCGGTAGCCAGGAGGTCTTAAGTGAGTGGCGTACTCTTGGTGGGAATGTGGGAGAAGCTCGGCGGGCCACTGAAGCTGCTAAGAAAGAAGCTGAGGAGCATCGTATTGCTGCCCAAATTGCTAAGTGGAAACAAGCCGATGCGGAGAATGCCCTTAAGAATGAGCAAGATCGTAACGCTGACACTGCCCGCCGATGGAAAGAAGCCTGTGAAAGGCAGAATTCCATTCGTGAAGTTGATCGGGCAAAGGCTCAAAAGGACCGGGACGATTTGGTCCGGACCCAAGAAGCAAACTCTGCGTTGGAAAATCAAGTGGCTCTTCATGGTGCCCGGATCCATGATCTTGAAGCTGAGCTAAAATTGCAGAAGGAGCGGGTCGATCTTAAGGACCAGAGTGCGGCTGAGATTCAAACTGCTTATGACTCTCTCCTTCAAGCTCATGAAAAAGCAACTATGGAATTCAAAGAACTCCAGATGCGAGTAGAACGTGCGGAGCAGGAACGGCAGTGGTTCCTTACTGGTGGGGTTGATGTTGTAAGTTATACTTTGACACTTGTTGTCTATTTCTTATTTTTGATAATGAAAACTTATGTTTCTATCCTAACAGGTCGTCCGCCATGTCAAGGGAAGTAAGAAGTTTAATGACAGTTTTGCCAATCTGATGGCTGCTTCCTCTTCACTTGGGCGTGTGGCGGGCTTTCATGAAGGGATGAATTATGCTTAGAGCAATCGTACATTTAAAGATCACCCGCTTCATGGTTTAAATGTTAAACAGGATCGTGCTAATCGAGTTAAAGAGCATGATACTCTGACCTTCCCTTTACAAGATATGCTCCCGGAATTTGCTTCCGCAGATGACGGTTTGCAACTTTTGAAGAACTATCTTGGTGAAGAATCTGAGGACGATTCTTTGGAAGATACGCCATTGAAGGCTTCGGAAGATCCATCGGCCTCAAATCCTTAGGATATACTTAAATGTTTTATAACTTGTAATTTTTTCTCTCCTTTTGTAATTTTTGTTTGGATGGTTAATGAGAAAGATCTCCTTGTCTTTTGTGAATAATCTTTTGTTCCAAGAAAATATCTTTTAGGAGATATTTTTGAAATTTACAACATTTTAAATGTTTAACAGATTGGATAACTATGATGACGTGGTGGAGAGAGAAGTTCATTGAGGACAACTGATAAGACGTGTCTGGTGCCTTCTGACAGCCTGTTTTCATTATCTTGAATTTCCCGCCTGACGTGTCAACCATCTGGCGGTCCGCGGTTTCTCTCTCCTCTGTCACTTTATGGATCACATTAATTGCGATGGGTATAAATATAACCCTTGTGATTTTCATTTAATCTTTATCACTTTCAGATTTCTCTCAAACGCTCTAGACTTTTCAACCTTCTCTGAGATTTCTTCCCTTTTTCTGAGATTTCTTCATCTTTCTATTATTCAAATGGCTAAAGAAAAGAAAGGTACCCCTACTATAAACGAGGTTGAAGTCTGCCTTAAAGAGGAGGATTATAACGACGTTGTAAATGTGTACGGATTGACGATGGAGTGGGAACCGGAACGTCCTGCTAGTGGTTCTATTGCTACGAGTCCACCTCCGAAGAAAATGGCTGTATATATAGACCACTTTACAACAGGGAACTTCCGGATTCCGGTGTCCAAGTTTGTCGCATCGATCTTGACGACTTATGGGATCCATCTCTCCCAGATCCATCCTTTTGGGATGTTGAGGATTCGACATTTCGAGTTCTGTTGCCAATCTCGTAACCTTGAACCGACTGTTGGCATGTTTGCCGTGTTTTATAAGATGACTTTTCGTGATGGGTGGTACAGTTTTGCATCCATCGAGAAGAGGACCATAGGCACGGAGTGGCTCCGTAGCCTTCATGGCTGGAAGCCAAAATTTTTTTGGATCAGAGAAGACGTCATTCCTTTCAAGATGACGAAGCTTAAGGCGGAAGCTCCCATGCCCGTGGTTCCTGCCAGTGCTCACGAGGGTCAGGCGTGGTATAAAACGCTAATCTCCACGCCAACTCCCCTGCGCCCAATTCACGAAGGGGCGATGTTGAGCGCCAAGATGTGCCGTTTGTGGCCATTCCCTAAGTTAGAACCATATTACGAAATGACCAACAAGAGTAAGCTTTCGTGT
Source organism: Bidens hawaiensis (assembly GCF_021521415.1). Lineage (NCBI taxonomy): Eukaryota > Viridiplantae > Streptophyta > Magnoliopsida > Asterales > Asteraceae > Bidens > Bidens hawaiensis. The sequence continues at coordinate 70,173 of NW_027500639.1, forward strand.
TATATCTGTTTTTTTTTTTTTTTTTTTTTTTTTTTGTTTTTTTACAAACGCCTAACTTCTGACTTGTTTCATTGTTTGTACAGGTGAGGGTTCCGCCTTCGGTACTTTGTTGGATCATGAAGGGGGTATGATGGTACGTCGTCCGATTGAACCTAGGGACGGCCCCTTTTTGGATCGAACTCGCCACAATTTTTTATTCCGTACTGTATTTCGTCCGGAACCTGTGGTTTCCGAACTTATGTATGCCAAAGGTGAGAAGTATGTTCAAGAAATTGTACTCAAAGGTGAAGGCATTTTACAACCCCGACCCGTAACTGCCATTACTTCTAGCGGAGTGATCGTACTCTTTTCATCTAGCGAGGAATCATCACTTTGTGTAGAAGTATATTCGAATGATGTTAACAAAGCGTGGACTCATTGCAGGTCTTACCCGTCAACGAGCCACTTCTAGTCAGGCGGCGGGTCAAGATGACGTTGATACTGCTGCGGACGCCAAAGGTCCGGAAGCTGATAATATTACCGCTGAGGGTAAACGTCCAGTCGTTGACGCGGACGTTTCTAAAGTGGCTGGGAAGCGCAAGGTTAATCCGGTCACAATTACCTTAAAGAAGAAAAAATCCAAGAAGGCAAATCCTGCCGCCCTGGAAGCTCGCTTGGATCAACTTGACGCGAACGATCCTTCATTAGGTATGCAACGTCTTTTTACTTGTAAGCTGCTATGTATTAGAATTTTTCTAACCTTTTGCTAATGTTTTTCAGCGCACCTAGATAACCTTTCCGAAGGTATTTCTGGTTTGAATGACTCACCTCTTCGTCCGCCACCACCGCCTCCTAACACTGCCAAGGACCCGGTAATTGTGGCGGATGATTCTCCCGTGAAGGACAAGGGGTCGACACGACTGATCATGCCAAGGTGTCGCCCTCTTATAATGTTTACCGTTTCAGGGATCAAGGGGGTATAAGCACGTTCCCTTATGCTTCCCAAACTTCTCCTACTCCTGAAGAGGAAGACCCTACCCCGCATTAACCAAATTGGACCTTACGTCGGGATTCGACATTCCGTGAAGTGGACGTATGTTATGAATTTATGCGGGAGAGTCTTCTGCACGGTGAAAAGGAGAGGCGTCGCCTCAGTATCTGCCAGGAATTGCTGAACTCCCACTCTTACTATGTGGCAAATTCTATTTCCACTACCCATGAAATAACCAGAGACTGGCTGGCGATGAATGAGGAATGGGACGAACTGGCGGCCTCTGCTTCCGATGCCAAAGAAGAAGCCCTTAGGGCTATCAACGAGGTTAGGGAAGCCAACCAGGCCTTGGAGGCGGAGAGGGTTGCTCGATCCGCTACTGAGGAAGCGAGGGGTGTTCTCCAGAAACAATTGGACGAACAAGCAAAATTGATGAATGAACAAGCCAAGTTGATGGAGACTCTTCAAGCTGAATCAGCTTCTAAGGACAAGCGTCTATTTGACCTTAACGCTAAGAACCATGCGCAGGCCTTGGAATGCGCTGGTCATAAGTTGGAACTTGTCCAAGCCAAAGCGGATCGAAAATGGCTACTGTCAGAAGCCATCCCCAAGGTATATATTTTATTTTTATCACAAATAATCTAAGTGTTGTAGAGTTACTCATGTATGATTGTTTCAACAGGTCATAGCTATGTTCGGGCTAGTGATGAGCTTGGGAACTGCGTTGCTATCCTTCTGAAAGCTTCTAAACAAGCTGGTCGCCAACTGGGTTTCCAAGAAGGTTACCAGTTTGGCTCAACTTCCAAGCGCCCGGAAGAGTATGTCTTAGCTGGTCAAGACACTGTTGCCATCCTTAAGCAGAAATCAAAGGATTTCGATTCATTGAAATTTTTTTTGACGGATCAGATAACCGAGCTTGTTGATAAGGAAGACAACATTAAGCAGTTAAAGACTCTTCTTGAGCTTGATGAAGAGGAAGAAGATGCAGAAGATGTGGGAGATGCGGGAGGCAAGGATACAGAACACGAAGATGCCGCACCATAGATAGATCTTTTTCTTTCTTTTTAATTAGGCTTCTCCACCTCTTGTAATCCCTTTTTGTATAAATAAAGAAGGTTTATTATTGTATCCGGCACACTTTGTTTATTTTTATAATATAAGTGTTTTCCGAGGGTCTTCTTTGTGTGCGAATAAAGGATTATATAATAGTACAAGTCTCAAATGACTGAAATGAAAATTTTCATAACTGAGGCATAAGCCGAATTACAAGAAGCAAAAATACATAAGTTGTAAACATCCAACTAGGCACGTAGGCCAGAAAAGAAAAACAGACTATATGTAACATTTCTTTAGTTGGGCCCCATTCCAAGTTCTAGGGATCTCAGTCTCATCCAACTTTTCCAACTTGTAGAACCCTTTAGATAAAACTTTCTTGATTTTGTAGGGTCCTTACCAAGTTGGGGCCAACTTGCCTGGAGGTTCTTGTCCGGAGGCTTCGTTATTGCGGAAGACAAAGTCTGCCGCATCGAATTCACATCTTTGAACCCGCGAGTTGTAATATCTTTGCAACTGTCATTTGTAATTATGCTCGCGGATTGATGCTAGTTCTCTCCTTTCCTCGAGGAGGTCAAGGTTCATCCGGAGTTCATGATCATTATCCTCAATCATAAGAACTCTGGCGGATGGGATACCAATCTCGGCGGGAATCATGGATTCTGTGCCATATGTCAAACTGAAGGGGGTTTCGGAATTACTGGAATTCCTTTGAGTGCGGAAGGCCCATAGTACATGGGGCAACTCGTCCACCCTTCCCGTTCGTTTCGTTCCTAATCTCGTTTTGATTCCTTCTTTAATCTTCCGGTTAGTTCTTTCGACTTGACCATTCGATTGCGGGTGAGCTACAGAGGTAAAGATTTGAGAAATTTGTAATTCTTTTAACCATTCTTGTAACCCACTATCCGCGAATTATGTCCCGTTGTCACTAACGAGCTCTAGGGGGAGGCCGAAACGACATATGATGAATTCCCACAGGAATTTTTTAACGCTGGCTGCTGTTATAGAAGCAACTGGTTTGGCCTCCACCCATTTTGTAAAGTAATCGATGGCTACTATTAAAAATTTGACCCGTCCAGGGGCTTCAGGGAAAGGTCCCATGATATCAATAGCCCATTTTTGGAATGGCTAAGCTGAAGTGACTTGAACTAACTCGTTCTTTGGTCGTAACGTGTTAGGGGCATGCCGTTGACAAGAATCGCACTTTCTGATTTCATTCACCGCATCCAAGTGCATCCCCGGCCAATAGTATCTGGCATTCATTAATTTCTCCACGACCATGCGCGGGCCAGCGTGAAGACCACAAATGCCTTCGTGAACTTCTCTGATTAGGTAGTTCGCGTCCTCGGCATCTACACATCGTAGTAATGGTCCGAGGAAGGAACGTCGGTATAAAACATCGTCAAGTATCTGATAGTTCAAGGCTTTGTGCTTTATCTTCCGGGCCACTGCCTTTCCTTCCGGAAGTGCTCCGTATGACAAGTATGCTATAATGGGTGTCATCCAGGATTCTACTCCCGTTTGGATCATTAAAACTTGATGCTGCGGAACAGACGGGCGGTCTAAGATTTCGATGCGGATGTCTTTGGCAAAATGTTCAAAGTTTGTTGAAGCCAATTTACTGACAGCATCCGCTGATTTGTTCTCGCTTCTCTTTATATGAATGACTTTGCAAGAAGAGAATTGGAGCATCAGATCTTTCGCCTGTGACACATATGAAGCCATGCTATCATTTTTTGCTTCATATGTGCCGTTGATCTGTCCCACAATTAACATGGAATCTACCCTGGCTTCCAAATGTTTGACCCCAAGCTTTTTGGCTATCTGTAAGCATGCCAAGAAAGCTTCATATTCTGCCTCGTTGTTGGTACTTTTGAAGTCCAACTTTATGGCATATGTAAACTCATGGCCTTCGAGATTGACTAGCTTGAGGCCTGCGCCACATCCCTCACTGCTTGAAGCTCCGTCCATAAATAAGGACCAAATCTGTCCTGACTCCGTAGGTGCTTGGGGTTGTTGCTCGATCAAACATTCTTTTTCTTTGTGATGCGGGACTTCTGTCACGAAGTCCGCCAACACCTGCCCTTTGATTGCTGGCCTAGGTTTGTATTCTATTGCGTGTTCGCCTAGCTCGATGGCCCATTTGGCCAATCTCCCAGACAATTCTGGCTTACTGAGAACGTTTTTGAGCTTGTATCCAGTTAAGACATTGATGGGATGCCCTTGAAAGTATCTGCGGAGGCGTCGGGCAGCATAAACTAGTGCCAAAACAAGTTTTTCTAGCATGGAATATCTTGTTTCTGGGTCTGATAGTGTTCTGCTGACGTAGATCGGTGTTTGAACATTCTTGCGATCTGTCAGAAGGACGACCCCAATGGAAATGTCTGAAGCTGATAGGTATAGCGTTAAAGGTTCTCCCGCGCGAGGTGCTGTTAACGTGGGAAGTTCCATCAAACATTTTTTAACCTCCAAGAAGGCTTGTTCCGCCTCCGCGGTCCATTTAAATTGTGCTTTCTTGAGGCAATTTCTCAGAGTTGAAATGAAAGGATGGGACTTGGTTGCATGGTTTGCCAAGAATCGATTCAAAGCGACCAGTCGACCATTGAGTGTCTGAACTTCCTTGAGGGAAGATGGGGAAGGCATACGAGCTATAGCTTGAACTTTATCCGGATTAGCTTTGAAGCCCGCATCCGTGAAAATCACTCCAAGAAACTTTCCTTCTTCCCTCCGAATGAGCATTTAGCTGGATTCAGCTTCGTGTTAATTCCTTTCAAGGTTTCGAAAGTCTCTTCAATATCTCTCAACATCTGGTCTTCCTCAACACTTTTGATTACGAGATCATCCATATACACCTCCAAATTCCGACCAATTTGATTTTTGAACGCTATGTCCATTAATCTTTGATATGTGGCTCCTGCATTATTTAGTCCAAAAGGCATCATTTTGTAGCAAAAGGTGCCTTGATCAGTACGAAATGTTGTTTTGTCCTCATCGCCCGCTGCCATGCGGATCTGATGATAGCCCTTATAGGCATCCATGAAGCATTTGAATTTGAATGGTGCCATTGCATCAACCTTGAGATCTATTTCGGGTAAGGGATAACAATCTTTGAGACATGCTTTATTTAGATCTTTGAAATCGATACACATCCGCCATGACCCATTGCTTTTGGGGACAATAACTGGATTAGAGACCCAGGTCTGATAACGAATTGGGCGAATGATTCCAGCTTGTAAGAGGTCCTGGACCCATCTTACGTTGTTTTTGAACAATTGGTGTAAACAACGGGTTTACCCTTAATTTGTGTTCCGCAATGTTCCGCGGAACACCGGTCATATCCGCGGGTTGCCACGCGTAAACATCAATATTCTTTGATAATAACTGTTTCAAGAAGGTCCGTACTATCTCGGAAATAGCAGGTCCTATTGTTGTTACAGTTTGATCAGGAAACTTTTTGTTCAAAACCCATTTCTCTGGTTCAATCTTCATAGTTTGTTTTGGAATCTTGCTAGGTTTTTAGCTCTCGGTTGCAAAGCAGTGCCGATTAACATGAATTATTGCTATGCCAGTGCAAGTTGGAACTCCTACTGCACTGTGTGCCATGGACGGATAAGCATTAAAGTCACCAATCGCTTCTCGTCCAAGAACAATGTCATGTTTTGATGTTGCTGGCAGAACCAAAAATTCTACCTCCTTCGTCCTTGAATGAATTCCGTCGCTTAGGGTGACTGGGAATGAAATTATACCTTGCGGATGCATTATTTCCCCTCCGAACACAGATACTGGAGCGTGGATGGGTTTTAATCTTTCTTTGTCTTCTTCGTCAAGCTGTTCAAAACATTGTTCATACATAATGTCCGAAGTACTACCGGTGTCGAAGAAGACATATTGGGAACGATAGTGTCCGAATAAGGCAGTGATGATCAAGGGGTTTTTGTTATTCGGGCCACCCTTGATTCGAGGAAAGATCACTGGCTCATTCTTCCATTCCTCATCATCAGACTCCTTCCTCTTTTTCCTTGTATCGTATCCGCCTTGTATCATATGGATGTTTAAATCTCTGACTTGCTTTTTACTCGGACCCTGGATATCCCGTGCAAGAGCTTTACCATTGTCAGGTTTCCCACCTTTTACCAGGTGTCCAATTTTTCCAGACTTTACAGCCGCTTCAATTTCATTTTTTAATGTTCTGCACTCATTCGTATTGTGACCAATGTCATCATGATACGAACAACCAATTTTTGGGTCAAGGAATGACCTTCTCGTCAGTGGCTGCGGTTTTCTAAAATTCACATTCTCCGTGGTGAGAATTTCGGTGGGAGTCTTTGAAAGAGGAGTCCAATTATTGGGACCTCGGTTCGAGGGTCCCGCTTTGTTTTTGTTGCCTATGAGGGATCGTGCATCAAATGGTTTTGGTGCTTCCGTACTTGGCTGAAGTCTTGACCAGATAGGGCCTTTCGCCTGTCTATTTGGCCTCGGAGTTTGAAACTCGACTTTAAATTTTTGCTTTGAGTTACCACTTCGCAATGTTTTCTCAGTGTTCGCACACACCTTTGCTGCAGTCATGAGATCGTCCCACTCTTTTGGCATTCCATCACTGCCAGTAAGTGTGCAGACTAAATCATCACATCTGACGTTTTTGCGGAAGGCACCACGAAGCATGTCTTTATTAATTCCACCGATGTTTAGGCTCTCGTCATTGAACCTGGTGATAAAATCTTCTATAGACTCGTTATCGCGACGAACGACATCTAAAATTTCTGATTGGTCTCGCGTATGTTTCTTCTGCTGGCTGAAGTGTTGAGAAAATTTTTTCACCAGATCGTCCCAACTAGAAACCTCTCCGTCAGGTAACTTTTCAAACCACTCTCTTGCTGCTCCTGTTAGTGTCAATGCAAACATGTGACACCAATAGGGGAGCGTCCAACCACTAACACCTCTTACCGCTATAAAATTCTGGAGATGATCACTTGGATCAGTCATACCATTATATTTACCCACTGATGTAGGTATTTTAGCATTGACAGGAAAGGGTGCTGTGGCAATACTTGCTATGAACTTTGATTTTTCGGCGAAAGCCGCGGGGTGATATGGTTTGGTAAAGTCTCGTTCAGCATTGCTATGGTATTCGGTGTGGCGGACTATGTCATGCGGCCGACTACTTCTCGCCTGTGAGCTCATCCTACTATCCCCGGTATGCATACTGTAATCTGTAAGGCCCCGTTACCGGTTGCCTTACTTTGGTGTTGGATTTGCTCATAAACGCAATTCTAAATATCAGAGTTAATAAAAACTTTCGCGGAATAATAAAACTTCAACCATGACATTTTACATAACCATCAAATCATGTCTTATAAAACATCCGTAGTCAATTAAAGCAAAACATAGTCTTTAAAACATCACAACATTTCTCCGAGATGCCAGTATCTTCGATTCCATGCCATGTGTCTTCAGTCACGCGAGCTGCCTCAACCTATTTGCCTGCGTGCATACTAAAAGTCAGCTACGCTGAGTGAGTTCTAGTTAATTACATAACTTACTTTTCATACACATATAAGTGCCCGAAGGTACGCATTACATATATATCATGATCAGCATTCGTCCATACACATTCATATCTAACCATACATTATAAAGGGCGTTTCACCCTACATACCTCGGATATTATTAGGATCCGGTACCCTCCATCCTCGAATATTATTAGGATCCGGTCACCCTTCATCCTCGGATATTATTAGGGTCCGGTCACCCTTCATTCTCGGATATTATTAGGGTCCGGTCACCCTTCATCCTCGGATATTAGTAGGGTCTGGTACCCTTCATCCTCGGATATTATTAGGGTCCGGTACCCTTCATCCTCGGATATTATTAAGGTCCGGTACCCTTTCTTACATCGCTTCATACTACACCTGTTCTTAAATACTCTTCCTGACAATAGTGCAATCTCCGAAGAGCGTTCACGTACCATTAACATATCATACGTACATTACGCATACCTCATATATATTATACCTGTTCTTAGATACTTTTCCTGACAATACGTGCAATCTCCGAAGAGCGTTCACGTACCATTAACATATCATACGTACATTACGCATACATCATATATATTATACCTGTTCTTAGATACTTTTCCTGACAATACGTGCAATCTCCGAAGAGCGTTCACGTACCATTAACATATCATACGTACATTATGCATACATCATATATATTCATACATGCATTTTATCTTACATCATACATAGCAATCACATCTTTAGCTACCACCTGACGGTACATGCAATATCCGAAGATCGTTCACGCACCGTCAAACAATCATCATACATACATCATACAAGGCATACACTTACCACTTGAAGTAAGTGTATTAACTATCATATCGAGTATGCACATAGCCCCGAAAACATAACAAGGAAGTGGGGCTAGAAACTCACTTGAAGTTGGTTACGTTCATCGTTAATAGATATTCCTTTCTTCAGTTGGGCACGGCTAACTGTATAATAATTTACGTGCATCAATTAACTATTGCTTCTCATATCGTACATCTATCTTTATATATCCCACAACGAACGGGGGTCCGAGGGCAGCGCCCCTGGCAGCGGGGTTCTAGGGGCGGAAGCCCCTTGCGGGGTCCAAGGGGCAGAGCCCCTAGCTGGAGTTAAGCTGCCAGGTCAGCTTGGAAAAATTTTATTTTCATTAACTGCCTTAACACGTTTTCCATTAGCATTTTGAATCATAGAATAATTTGCTACTTAAAAGTTCAAGGGCTTATTTGTAATTAAATCATTCTTTTCTAAGTCCGTGACCATTCTGTTATTCTGTTAAACTTCTAATTCGTTACTGGTTCACAGCGAATTGGATTATCCTAGCGAATTGGTTCCTATAACGAATTGAACCCTTAACGAACTGGACTCCTTAACGAATCAGTCCATATAGCGAACCAGTCCGAGTAGCGATCAGACCTTCTAATTCGTTATTTCTTTTAACGAACTAATCATAACGAATTAAGGGTAATTTGTTACCTTTTCCCTTAACGAATTAGAGACGAATCATAGGCGAACTAGAGCTAGTTCGCTGTGCCCCCTTATGCGAATCAACTAACGAATCACCTTCAGTTCGTTAAGTCCCCATAGCGAACTAGGGTTAGGTCAGGGAATGTCAGACCATTCCCTGACATTCCTTATCTTCGTACTACTATTCCGGCGCCTCCTTTGCCGGAAAGCCGCCGGAAAACCGCGAACACGTCGGACAAACGAGTTTTAACTCGTTTTTCACCGTTTTCGTCCCGTTCGATCCAGATCTGAGCTAGGGTGACCCCTAAGCTCATCATAGGTTCGGTTTATACCCGATTCCACCCAGATATCGTGACTTAAATGGTTTAACGGTGTCGGCTCGTCGTTTCGTGACCATAGCTAACGGATTTAAGCTCATACAACAAAATACTATCATACCTTGGGTCGGGATCCGTTTCTTCTTCTATATTTCGGCTAGAGTGAGAGAGAAACTAGAGAGAGAGCTTAAGTGTGTGTTTTGGAGGTGTAAGGGATATGTGTAAATGAAGGATTAAATGGGTAATTAATGGTTTATATAATTATTGATCATGGGCTTATGCCCATGGTCTTTCCTTATTTCTTCCGTAACCCATATCCATTTACCCAACACTAGCCCGACTCATAACAACTCATATTTTGTTTATTAACTGAAATCAAAAAACAGGATGTTACATAATCTCCAGGGTGGTAAGATGAATCATAACTATCAAACTCGTCCAAATAAGATGGTATCCGCATGTCTATGCGAGGACGAGGGCGTAGCCTCGGTAATTCGCCAAACTCTGGCTCCGCTTGTTGGCCGTAACAAATCTGACTTCCTCTCATTATTGGTGGAGGGGAAGGGGATCCCCTAGGGGATTCCTCGTAATCCAAAGTGCGATCATGAAGTCGTTCGTTACGTTTTCTACGCTCGTATTCAGCCACCAAACTTTGTTGTTGCACGTGGAGCCACTCTTCAGGAGTTAATGCTCCTCTGGATCTAGAATTACGTTGATGAGATCTCTCCATATCAGAATTGCCTGAATTATTTTCCAGATCCAATTCTGGCCGTTTCCGGCGAGTCTCTTCCGTAATTCGTTTTTTATTACCCAAATTGGAACCTTCCGGTGCCAAGGCACGTCCCATGTTTGTGGGAGTGGGACCAGTTAGTTCTGTAACATTTTCTAGGGTAAAACCCCCAGGTGTTACCTCAGTGATTCGTGGCGGAGCAGGGACACGTTCGAGAGCACGGCCACTTGGGGTCGTGATACGTGCAAAAAACACTAAGACCCGGAGGTGCTTCTGTGTTAGTTACACGTGAATCGGGTGCAGGAGTTCCCGTCGGCCCCTTCAGGAAGTTTACTCATATTAAACGAACCAAAAAACCAACAGAGAAAAAATTATGCAGTTCTAACACCAAAAACAGATGGCGCCAATGAAGAAACACGGATCCAATCCCCGGGTATGGGTCCTGGATCCAATGAGTCCACAGGGTAAAGTACAATAATTATTACTAAGATATGAGTGTAACTTCCCAAAGTCTAATGACCAGAACCTGCAAAACAAACACCGTGAGTCTCGTTACAGGAAGGAGGGGGGGGGGGGTCTCCCTGTAACCACCCTCCAGCGTGAGAATCAGTAACATTCGTAAATGGAGAAAGTACTGAAGTAAACAGACTTAGTGTAGTCAGGATGCAAGTGAGTGAATAAATACCTCATACCGTTTGACAAGGTATTTATAGCCGAAGGATGTAGGAAGGTGTTTGGGCCAGATGTCCTCTTCTAGAAGATCTTCGATAACCGCCTGGACGCGTGTCCTTTTATGATAGGTTGAGCTATACGCCCCATGTGCATGTGTATAACAACCTGGACACGTGTCACCCAATGATAGGATGGCTCGCCTCTTGGCCATGTGCACGGTTATAACAACCTGGCCAGGTGTCTTTTGCTCATTGGCTGGTAGGTCACGTATTCCTCAAGTAACAATCGTGAATATTCTTCTAGGTGATAACTGGTTGATGACAGCTATCCCGCTGGCACTTCCTCCTGGTTGTTCGGGCGGACTGATGTCCTGTCCTGCAGACGACTTCTGAGGGTGCAGGAATGCTTCCGCGCGTGGTATGAGGACCCTCCTTCTCTACCGTGATATGCGGGTGATCCGTATGCCCCGCGGGTGGCCTATTAGAGGTTCCTCTATGACCCGCAGGTAGTACTTAAGGGTATTTGGGTCTTTTTGGTATCCTACCTCTATAGTTTGGTTCATTTAAAACCCTTTTTACACTTGTTACAAGTTTTGGTTTTTAATTTTTCATTTTGTATCAACTTTGTGTCGTACTCCGGCCGAAAACGGTAATGTCTTGACGCGTCAAGATGGAAATCGTGGTATTAAATGTAAGACTTTCATTCAATTATGACAAATTGTTCAACAAAATAAAACGTAGTTTAAAACAAAGAACAAACATAATCCGATTAATGGTCTTCTATGGAAATTGTTATTACCAATGTGATAGCATCTTGCCTCTTTTAATTTCCGTTGCTTGAAAAACATTTGTCAACTAAAAGTTGATGAAAACATAGGTTGTATGATAAACAATAAGCAACGATTTTACGTTATTATAAAATTCATTCAAGTAAATTAATTAAATTGTATACAATTATGTGATTTTCACAACTAAGCTCTATTGACTTGATTAAAACGGTGCATCATGATGTCTAATCCCCTTAAATAGGAGATTAAACTTTTGATTTGAAAATACTTGAATGTAGTCTCCGAACGCACAAGCCCCTACCCGAGAATCTTGAATGGGTGGGTCGGTCCAATAGATCTATCATTATATTATTGTAGGCTTCATATAGTTAAAGGTTGTGTAGGTTGCTTTAAAAGGACTTTATGAGTGTGCCAGTATGATTATGTATACATATTTAATGGAACAATTATAAAATATTTCATGATTAAAACATATATTTATAGTATTACGCATATATTATTGTATGTTTTACACCCCATGAATAAAAAAACATTTAAAATGGGATATGAACTTGAAAAAACACAGGTTCAACCTCCAAACCAAAAGACCATGAGATTGTTATGATAAGGAAAAAAGGGGAGGGGGGGGGGGGTGGGAGGGGTTTACATTCGTCAATTTTGGGTCCATTTCGTCTTTGTTATTATATTCGTTTTCTTATAAACCGACCCATTTTGTAAACCGAAACCCTCGAGATAATCAAAATGATGGATTTTATGTTACAATATTGTTTTACACTTGTTGGGTCTTGAAAACATCATTTTCGGTCTTTAAAACCGCGTTAAAATAACCTAAAACGAACTACAGGGCTAAATATGTCAATTTTGAAAGTTTGGAAAAGCTGATGGTCAACCCCATCGCGCTACGCGATGGGGAACACTCTGGACCATCGCGTGGCGCGACCACAGGGTCTGTAGCAGCTCGAACTTTTTGTTGTTTTGTGTTTTGTTTGATCCATTTTTTCATGCAAACTCTTGTGTTTAACACCCATATTTGACCACCAACATTACCCTATATATACACCACCATTTCCGTTCATTTTCCCCATCTACATCTCTGAATTCTCTCTAAAACGCCATAGATTCAAGGTTGTTTATTATTGTGTTCTTGAAGGTTTGACTTTCAAAAGTCAAACTGAGTTTAATCTTTCATTCTAATTAACTTATATAGTTTTATTAATACTTGTTTCTGGTGGCACAACATATATATAATATAATACCCCTTGTTACCTTTGGTAGTTGCTTCTCCGGCTCCGGTTGGTGAGGTTTCGGACCTTGTAAGGCAAGGCTTCATGGAGAACTTCATGTTCTTGATATATATATATATATATATATTATAGGATGAGTATCATTACAGAATTGTTAAGTTATTAAAGAACTTGAAGGAACCCTTGAAAACTAACGTTTTTTTATAAAAATTCTTTGTATGTCAATGTTATTTGAGTGTAGTTTTATCATTTTTCTATATCTATATTTACAATTACAATTTTTGAAAATTAGTTTTTATACATATCTATGTTTTGTCTTACACCTATGTAAATTTGTTAGTACATAAATTTTACACATATGTAAACTTGTAATTAATATATGTAATAAATTTTTTTTATATAAAATATGATAAAACTATTATTAACTAATGTTAATACATAAAATTTTTTTTAATAGTGTTTGATTGTTTAGAGTTCCTAAGTGTTCTTTATTTTTTTAGAGTTCTTAAATGATACCAACCCTATTATATATATATATATATATATATATATATATATATATATATATATAATATATATATATATATATACTTATATAACTTGTTTATACATACTAACCATGCTTAACTTCTACTCATTTTAGTTTATTTAACAAGTTCCATGGTCATGGGTTTTAAGAGTCTATGCTTCGGTTTAACCGTAAATAGCTCTAAACCATAAACCGAACTTTGCTTACTAATTTTTGTTAAATACGTGTATAAACATGTTTAATGTTAGATCTCAGTTTATAAAATCATTTTTAAAAGTTCTTGGATATTTGGGTATGTGGAAACCATCTATGAACTTATTGTGAGATGGAAAACCGAACCAAACCGAACTTTCGTTTAAAGACTTTATTGTTAACTTTTGGGTTGTAAAACTTAAGTTTCATCATTTATAAATTATTATACAAGTTCTTTAATATTTGGGCATGTGGAAACCATCTATGAACTTATTGTGAGATGGAAACCGAACCAAACCGAATTAAAACCGATTTTTTACTCGCTTAAGACACACAAGTGTGTTTTTAGCTATCAAGACTTGTATATTTATTTAAAAATAGTTTACAAACTGATTTTAATTGTTTTCTTAAGTACTTGGAATTGTTGGATCCAACTTTATCTCATAACAAAGTTTGGATCGACAAAACCGAACACTCGCTTAACGTGCGTTGTTAGTTCTAACACAATAGAACTACATGCTTGGTTAAGTCTTATTAAGTTTTATTGAGTTATCTCATAACATCCTTTATTTTGGAAAGTTGACTTTGGGTTTGACCAATTATCAAGACCCGACCCAACAACCCGAAACACTCGTTAAAAACCCGTTTTAGTTTTTTTACTCCAAAGGGACTTGCATTCTTGCATTTTACCCACCTTATTACTTAACATAGGTTTAGTAAATATTAAGGTTAGATACTTTAACCCGGTTTCGAGCAAACTTACATTTTAAAGGGGTTATTATTATAAATTTTTAAATAGTTACATTTTAAACCTTGAACTTTAATTGTTTACATTTCTCAACATTTATTTTATTTAAAGAATTTCAAGACAACCTTTCAAATACATGACCTCCTTTCACCTAAACCTTGCTCGTTAAACCTCATCCTTCCAGTTACTCGTTATTTTACCGATCAAGTTTATAACTTGAAATGAGTACTTTTCATACCCCGTTTTATATCTTTCGTTTTTTTTGGGGGGGGGGGGGGTGATATTGCATACTTATTCAAACTACATGTTTTATACTTGTCTCTTAAACCACAAACTTTAGTGTATACTTTACTTAAATAAATGCTCG
>NW_027500640.1:0-83050 GCF_021521415.1 Bidens hawaiensis
ATCATCATAAGCGTCCTTGTTATCATCATCTCAGCCAAGAATAAAGATTTCCAAGATGCTTATGTTTGGCTAACGCTTATGTGACCATCTCCGGGTGTAGGGTTGTGTTTGTGGTTGGACTTTTTTGTATTTTGAACCTTAATATTGGATTTGGTTTTGGTTAATCATTCGGTTAGTTGAATCTTTACGTTTGTTTGTGAGCTTAAAATAGTTTTTTGTAATTGAATGCTTAAGATTGTATCAGTTAATTGGTTTGGGGTCATCAACATTTAGGATTGACTTCTAATTGTCATTGACCCATTTTCATTAACCATAGAATTGATTTCATTCATCAATACCTAAAATTGGAAATCAGTTAGATTATTATTCAGCTGTGCCAATTGTTCGTATTAAGTTTTTATAATTAGGAGAGCCAAATATTTAGTCTTTTGATTATAGATGTAATCAAACGAGTTTTCCATATAGGTTTAATCAATTGGTCTATTTTGCTTCACAACCTGAAACCTGGAGTTTGGTTACTTTTCTCAAATTGTTTACAACCAAATCATTATTTAATCTGCTTGACATCGCTTGTCCACCCTTGAATAGTTAATTAAAAATCATTAAACTGGATTAGCACTTTCCACTGATTCCCTGTGGATTCGACGCCTTACTTGCCCTTTCTAGTAAAGGTATTTTATAAATGTTTTTTATTGACCTTTCGACATCTATCAAAATGGCGCCGTTTCAGGGAATCAACGCGCAAAGTACTAGTTTAGTGTTTGTTTACTTTTAGTTTTACTTTATTTTTGTCTATTTTTTTCTTGGTATTTGTGTGTCTTATGTGTGTAGGTAACTCAGGATGACGTGAAGTTGGGTCTATGGCCCACATGAAGGATGTATAGCCGTGGAGGACGATGACTTGTATCATACACATTCATATCATGGCCCACTTCAGTAAACTCTCAAGGCTTCTAAGAGTCAGATAACCAAATGAGCATCAACCATTCATATCGATCGAGGTGTGTGTGTTTCATGATAGTTAGCTTGAGGGCAAGCAAATGGTAAGTGTGGGGATGTGATGTAAGGATGAAATAACATGCTTTAATAGTTTTATATTATGTGTTTTACTTGTTTATATGTATCGAACACAAGTACTTTGATTGATTTTATGTTCACGTGTGATCAGAGCTTAAAAGTGCTTAAAGAAGCAAATTAGGAGCATTCATGATGGAGTGGAAATGAAAGTAATGATATATGATATGATAAAGAATTTAAATACGAAGACGTGGCCACAAACGAGGAAGAAAATTGAGTTGAAATGAAGATTTTATGAAGAAAACGGTGTTTTGATGTTGTAGCAGCCGTAAGGCAGTGACCAGAGGCCGAAAGCTATGCCATGGCCGTAAGCTACGGTGGCCAGGCCGTAGGCTACGGCCGGGTCTGATGGAAAATCTTTTATTCTTGTTTTCTTCCATATTTAAGCTCAATTAAACCCTAAAGCGATTATGCTTCATACCTTGACATCCTTGGGAGATTTTGGGGCCATTCTCCACCATCATAACACCTTCCAATCATCATAATCATCCATGTTATCATCATCTCAACCAAGAATTAAGATTTCAAAGATGCTTATGCTAGGCTAAAGCTTCTGTGACCATCTCCGGGTGTATGGTTGTGTTTGTGGTTGTTAGACTTTTTGGTATTTTGAACCTTAATATTGGATTTGGATTTGGTTATTCATTCAGTTAGTTGAATCTTTACGTTTGTTTGTGTACTTAAACAGTTTTTTTGTAATTGCATGCTTAAGATTGTATCGGTAAAATGGTTTGACGTCATCAACATTTAGGATTGAGTTCTTATCGACATTGACCCATTTATCATTATCCATAGCATTGATTTCATTCATTAATACCTAAAACTGGAAATCAGTTAGATTATTATTCAGTTGTGCCAATTGTTCGGATTAAGTTTTGATAATCAGCAGAGCCAAATATTTAGTCTTTTGGTTATAGGTGTAATCAAACGACTATTCCAAATAGGTTTAATCAATTGGTCTAGTTTGCTTCACAACCTGAAACCTAGAGTTTGGTTACTTTTCTCAAATTGTTTACAACCAAATCATTATTTAATCCGCTTGACATCGTTGTCCATCCTAGAATTATTAATTAAAAAGCATTAAACTTGATTAGCACTTTCCAATGATTCCCTGTGGATTCGACACCTTACTTTCCCTTGCTAGTAAAGGTATTTTATAAATGTTTTTTATTGACCTTTCGACATCGATCAATGTTGAAAAAGATGATCCACAACAGGAGTCAAAATCTTAAAGTGCACCATCTGATAAAATTGTGGAAGAGTTAGAAGATTTGATGACTTCTAATTTTTGTGTTACAAATATGGAAGATGAACTGGAAGAGGGGGAGATTTCAGTTGATAATCTGCTTTGGTGAAAAGTTTTAGAGGTATCGATTGATGACTTGACATTTGACTTTGAAAAACCTATTCCTGAACCCGATATAGAGGCTGATTTGTTGAATACTGATGTCGAGTTTATAGACAAACCAAAAGCAGTCAAGCAGGTGGGTTAACAAGAAGAATTTGATACTTTTGATGAAATGTTCGATGAGAAGATTGAGATGGAACCAAATACAAACCAACAAGCTAAGAAGTTCGCTGAAGAAGAGATAAAGAGCTGGTTTCCTGATCGGGTTGAAATTCTAAAGTAAGTTTATAGAAATCTTGTCAGGTTTTATAAGAAGACTAAAGTGATTGGAGCCAAAGATTATTGCGTATCTAAGCTAGATCAAGAAGATTGTAATTCGAAGATTATTTGGAGTGCAATACTTCAATAATTTGATGGAATTGAAAAGTCTATCGTGGTTTGATGCGTACGACATCTGCATGCATTATGATTTGTTGTATAAACCAAAGAGTGGACTGGTGACCTAGGTCTGGGAGTTTATAGTGTAAGAAGCTAAACGTGGTTTCAAGAAATGGACACCTCAGTTACCTAAGGTGTTCAAATCGAGAAATCGGAAAAATCCGGAAGGAGCGTTGATTAGAACGTTGAGGTATACAAGGCCAGAATCTTTACGCATTATACCGTTATACCCAATGGAACATGATTTTCATCCTTACTTCCTTTGTTGGTCTCATTTGGCGTTGACTAGTGAAGCGAGCATATATTTGGATCGTGGGAATGAAAAGTATGATGTTCTTAGAGTATATGAGCCAATGTGGTTGATTAATTTTTCGTGTAAAGATATTGAGATACTACTTGAGAACAAGATTCAGTGTAATGACGAGAAAGTGAAGACTCAAGCCAACTAGTTTCAAAATGTTGTACATTTATGTTTTGATAAGAAAATAAATTCTGGTAGAGCGTGGGAGACCAATTGGAGGGTGGTTAGTGAAGAACTAGAGAAGCTTGAAGCTGAATTGGAAGCTAAGCTTAAATATCGAGTTATGGAGACTTCTTGGGATATATTTCAGTAAAAATACACGGGTGTATCCAAGCCTACATCTCAACAACGATCTACAAAGCCGTCGTTTGAGGAAGCAATGAAGGAATATCGGAAGAGAGTTTTTGGTGTTGATTAAAGACCTATCAATATCCATGGGGGAGTTTGTTAGAGCATTAATGTCTAATGCTAGGTCTATTGGGCTAATAATGTCATTTGTATGATTGTTAGGGGCTGAATTGTCATTATATGAAATTATGTAAAGTGGAGCGTATAGGGTAGGAGCGTATAAGCTTATACGTACGTATAAGCTTATACGGTGACTAAACCTTGTAAGTTGTCACAGTAGCTAGTATAAATAGGACGTTCATGTCATGTTTTGTAACTGTTATCATTCTAATCATTTTGTACTCTCACTCTCATTGTTATATCAATATATTGAAGCTTATGAGTGATTGTGTTGTAACACCTTTATGATATAATTCCTGTATATCGTATAGTATAGTAAATATAATCGAATCGATCTGAATCATTACGTTTTCACGTATATGATACATCGATGAGGATCATGATCTTACAAATATGGCAATACTAATGACCTATCTTAAACCTTCGGCTCTGATATCAATCTGTCACACCCCAACCTAAGGCGGAAATGCCGTGGCGTGAGCTGATTGCTCACAACCTTCAAGGTACTATCATTTAATAATTTAAAAGTGACAATATCTATTTAATTTAATTAAATATTCAAATCGGTTTAAATACAAAGTACAACTCATTAAACAAACAATGATTAGAATTCTAAATCTTGTTTATAATTATTCTAACTTAATTCTTCACTAAGTTTTCACCAACTTGCACCAAATTCAAACAATAACCTGCATATGCGTATAAAATAGAAAGGTTTGTCAACAACATATGATGAGTGAGTAAAACACCAGTTTAAGACTCTACAATAATAATATATAATAATAAATAAAAGTGCAAACTGTGTCCAGTGAGATAAGAAATTTAACAAAATGAGCAAGTAAATATGTTGTCGGTAAGCTCGATACCAGATGAACTGGACGATGGCTAAACACGACGGACGTATGATCATACTAGTCTGAGATAATGTTGGACCTCTCCGAATGTATTCAATTAAAACATATAAGCATATAACACGTTAGGCATAAATTGTTAAACACACATAACTAACAGTTACAAGTTAAGTAATATATAGTAATAAAACATCTACGAACGCATATGTCCCCAATATAGTAAAAATGAGTAAAAAGAGGGGAGTTTGATACTCACCTTAGTATATAAGCGAGGAGATAAAGATTTGATAAGATAAGGAGCAGATCAAGCTCTTCGAGAAATACCGATGAGATATCCTAATTACAATAATTGAGGAAATAAATATGAATCTAAAACTAGACAGAGACTTGGGAATTGATGATCGAGTATATTCTTACGAAAATTTAAATATTTATTTTAAATTATATTATCAAAGTTTTATCGTAATAACATGATTTAAATAGATAAAATACATAAAAATACTTAAAAATTATTTATTAATTATTTTAGTTTATATAAAGATATTTGTTTATTTCAATCTAAAAACACGTTTAACGTATTTTTAATATATATTTTTGTTGTTAATAATGATTTATTTTAAATACATAGTGTAAATAAAAGATAATAAATAAATAATAACATTTATACAAATTATAATCCTTTATAAATAATTGAATTTATACTTTATATATTCTAAATTAAAATCCTGTTTTTTTATAAACCAAAACCCTTTGTCAATTTTTAATAACTAATATATATATATATATATATATATATATATATATATAATATATATATATATATATATATATATATATATATATATATATATATATATATAGAGAGAGAGAGAGAGAGAGATATGTAGAGGATCATGAGAGAACTCTATTTTATGGAGAGAACTAAAGAACTAATAATGAAGTATTTTTAATTTAATTAAAAAAATAATTTTAAAATTTTTTTTCTTTCATCCTTCTTATATGTTGTTAATCTTCACCACAAAAAAATATAAAAATTAAAAAAATTAAAATAAAATAAAAAACAATTAACGTTGTAATGCATATATGCAATACATCGACTTTTTTATAATGCATATGTGCAATAGTGTGTATTTTGATATTTAAAATAGTGTCGAGTAGCATCTATATAATTGTTTGTATTGTATATTTGCAATAGTGTTATATTATATACAAAAACTAAAAAAAATCGATATAGTGTATATGTGCATTAGTGTTGTATTACATATATGCAATAATGTGTTTTGCATACAATTATTAGTGTCTTATTTGCATATATTCAATAGTATGTATTAGATAATGTATTTGTGTTTAATTATATTCAATAAAACACTATTTTATATATACAAACATTAATACACATACGCATTACATTGACGGTTTTTTTTTTTTGAACAATATCATCTTATTAGAAGGAGGAAAGAAAAAAAAAGTCACAAAATAATTTTTTAAAAAAAGTTAAAAATAATTCTTTACTAGCTCTCTAGTTCTCTCTTTAAAAGGAGTTCTCTCTAGATCCCACACCTATATATATATATATATATATATATATATATATATATATATGATCAGGATCATGAGAGAACTTTTTTGAAATTGAGAACTATGAGAACCGTTTTGGACCTCAAAAAACCCAAAAATAAAAAAAAAATCATAAAATAAATAAACCAAAAAATTAAAAAATTAAAAAAATCAAAATTCTTATTTTAACCTCCCGGTTTCATAATAAAAAAACTATGTTTAGCTAAATTATATACACATATGTATAATATATTCATATATGTATATTTACATGTTTTTTTATACACATATGTATAATTTAAGATAAATGATACTGTACATATGTGTATATTAGGTAACTAAAGATTAAATAAAATTATACATATGTGTATAATATGACGTTTTTTTTAATGAAACAGGAATGAAATATAAGAATTTTGGTTTTTTTACTTTCTTAAAATTTTTGTTATTTTTTGTTTTATGGATTTTTTAAATATATTTTTAAAGGTGTTTTTAGTGGTCTAAAATGGTTCTCAAAGTTCTCAATTTGCAAAGGGTTCTTTTAGCATCTTTACCCTATAAATATATATATATATAGGGGTAGGATCTAGAGAGAACTCCTCTTAAAGAGAGAACTAGAGAACTAATAAATAATTATTTTTAACTATTTTAAAAAAAAATTATTTTGTGATTTTTTTTCTCTCCTCATTCTAATAAGATGATATTGATACTAAAAAAAAAAAAAAAAAAAAAAAAAAAAAAAAAAAAAAAAAAAACTTGTCAGTGTAGTACTGTAGTGCATATGTGCACTAATGCCTATTGCATATATGCAATAGTGTTTTATTGCATATAATATAACACAATTGCATTATCCAATACACACTATTGCACATATGCACTATATCTATTTTTTTAATTTTTATATATAATATAACACTATTACAAATAAATAATACAAACAACTATTTATATGCTATTCAACACTATTTCAAATATCAAAATGCACACTATTGCACATATGCGTTATAAAAAAAGTCGGTGTATTACATAATGCATTACTCGTTAATTTTTTATTTTTTTTTATTTTTATTTTTTTTATGGTGAAGAATAACAACATATAAGAAGGATGAAAGAAAAAAAAATTAATATTTTTTTAATTAAATTAAAAATACTTCATTATTAGTTCTCTAGTTCTCTCCATAAAATGGAGTTCTCTCATGATCCTCTCCGTATATATATATATATATATATATATATATATATATATATATATATATATATATATATATATATATATATATATATATATATATATATATATATATATATATATATATATATATATATATATATGGTAGGGTTAATGTAAAAAACAATATTTTTGTGAGAAGAATAAGAATAGATCTAGACCCTTGGATCTATGATCTAGTGGTTGAGATTGGTAGTTTCTAAATAATTGTATTATTTCATATTTACATTGTATAGTGTCATATTTAGATGGTTTGTTTTATTTTAAAGTTATTCTCACACTTCTCACAAAACACTTGTTTTATATTTGAACTCTTTTCTATATATATATATATATATATATATATATATATATATGGTTTTAACAGGGTTCGGAAAAATGACTAGTTTGTATGTCGGTTTTTGTAAAATATAAATTATTTAATAACTTTTATAATATTTATAACACTATTTAGATGATTAAATATATACATATAAGCTTAAAAAGGTTTCTTACCAAAAAAAAAGAATATAAACGGGGCTGAGGGGTTCGAACCCGCGCCCCCAATAGCTGGATGGCTTAACCAAGCCACACACCAGCCAACTGAGCTGGTGTGTTACTTGGATTATAAACTGATAACAATAATCTATAACCAGACGCTTACAAATCCCAATTTCATGAGAACCCTAACAAATCAAATCGATCAAACGATGTCAATTGTTGGACAAATACCCAATAAGCAACCGACCATACACACGATCAAAACACCACTTAGGAAATTGTTATGACTTAATTAATTATGGGGGTTTGATGACGATCCAAGGGCGATTGTGCAAACAGAAACAATTGATTTATGATTGGCTCTAAGGCATAAAATGTGACACCAGGCTAAAAATTAGCCTTAACAGCGACTAATATAATCTCGATTAGCAATAAAATTTCGTCATTATGAGAAAGTATTCTTTATTAGTGATCTAGACGTTTCAAAGTCAACAAAAAGTGCAAAAATCGCCACGTAACGAGCCTGACGTGGAATAACCTCGGGTAACAAGTCAAAAAGTAAATAAATCCTTAACGAGGCTAAATGATCTCGAAAAATTAAAATACTTATAAAAGTAGTCGAGACAATGTATAAACTTAATTTTAGAAGGCTCGAATCACAAAAATTTCAAAATAAGTGACCAAGTGTCGGTGGACGACCCGGTAAGGATCCAACGTCAACAATTACCAAAAAATAATTTCTTAGGCTTGTATTATGAGTTGATTTCTTGGGTTAACTATGTTAGATTAGGTGTTCTTGAGTTAAGATTGAGCTTAAAAGTTTGATAATGTGAATAAGTATATGTGTATGTATGAACCGTAGGTATGTATGTATGTGTTGGTGGAAGGATTAAACCCACTTACACATGCATACATTCATCTTGAGGATCATACATTGATTGCTAAGTTTGAGTAAAAGTATTGTTGGATCTCTTGATTGTTTGTTATAAACTTGAATAAACTTGATATTAGGATTTGATATTAGAATAGATTTGGATGAATAAGGGAATTTGGATGGATTGTTGAATTAAGAAATGATATGGAATGAGTTAATTGAAAATAAGATAGGTTGTATGCTAGAATTAATAGTTGGAATTTGATGATTAACAAAGATTGTTAAAATTACTAAATAAGGAAACTTTAAATTAAGAAAAGTTGAAATTTGAATTTTTATGTGAATACTTATGATGAATGTGAAAAATATGTAATTAATAACAACTTTGAACTAAGATAGGGTGCATGATTAGAAGCATGAATTAGTTAACACCTTGGTTAAAATGGACAACAACTTACTAAATAAGGAAACTTTGTTGAATGATAATTTGAAAAAAACAAAATTGGATAGAACACTTAGGATGCATGAAACCCTATCAAACTAATTGAATGAATTAAAATAATAATTGTACTTAATCAAAGTGGGGAGATTGAAGTAGATAGAATTATCAATAATTAAAAGTTACTATAATAGGAAACTTTATTAGTTAAACACTTAGAAAATTCATAATTTGATTGGTTAATGAACTACTTGAACTTATACAAAAATTATATGATGATTTGAACCTGGACATTTAGGTATTAATATGTTAACAAGCTCAACTAGTAACATTCTAAAGGTAATCTAAAATACGAACTAGGAAACTGAAAAACTCGATTAACGCATCTTATGAACATATATAGTCAAAACTTCAATTTATGGTAAATTATATGTTATTATATGTGTGTTTAATTCATAGGATGATTAGTATAGACTTGTGTAATTTATTTGACTCGTCGGTAACTTAAACAGTCGAAAAATCCGCTTTTTAAACAAAACCGACACAATTATTAGGGACTGTTTTAAAGCAGCCCCTAACGTGTTAAAATACTCATTTATAACATAAGTTAATACAATAGAAAAGGACAAGATTATAAAACTTAGTCCTAAATGGTTCGTGTCGCGAAAACCGACACGAAAACGTTAAAAATTTGCTATTTTAAGAAAATATTAACAAAAATGAAAATAATAAATTTTCACAAGTTAACTTGTAAAACTTGATTAATATATATGTAAAAATTATTTTACATGATTTATAGGTTACATTTTAAACGAAAAATCAACCAGTTCGTTTTGAACACGAAACCGACAAAAACCGACAAAACAGACAAGAATTATGAAAAATAAAAGATTAGTGTTTTCTTAAAACTTTCCAGCAAACTAAAACTTAAAATATTTTAAGTGTTTATTTATTTGACATAATTATTTAAATAATTGTTAAAGGAAAACCGAACTACGTGTACTCGTTAACATTATAAGAACTTAATTGCTTATGTGCTTGTGTGAACACTAGGTTTTTAAGATTAATAAACTAAAAAGAGTTTATTATAAAAACTAAAACCAAGTTTTTGTTAACGAAATGTGTACTAAAATAGGACACGAGATTTCGGAACGAAAGGCGGCAAACCGTGAGTTTCTCTATCGAACCCCCCCCCCCCTCGATTTTTATCTGGAAATGTTTTTAAAACGATATTTAACTTTGTTTTCGGGGAAAATCATATTTTTCATTTCATATTATTTTCATTGATGTTTTCTTTAAAAGGCATTTTATTTTACAAATTGGTGTATAATGCGGGATGAGTCTAGTTGGCTAAATAACTGTTAACCGAGTTAGTAAGGGCACAAAAATATGGGTAGATCTATCGGGGTTGTAACGATTCCGGCAAATCCAGGTATACCCTAGCCGGAATATACTATTTACGTGTTATTTAATACTGATTATATGAGTTATAATACGTTTATACGAATATATATGGTTCACAGTATGAATCATACTCAATTATATAGTGAATCGTATTGGAATTACAATTAATCAATGATCGGTTATTGAAACCCGAACGAATCGGGAATTTCATCATAGACGAAGTATATAATGTTTAGTGATATTTACGAAGTATTAATGCTTCGGGATAGGTGAATTATAGCACAGAAAAAGGATTTCGATTTAATGGTACGTCGGTACGCTAAACGAAACCTTTAACACCAAACCAAGCAAGAGACGATCAATCAAGCCGAAAAAGATGCGTAATTATTAATAATATGATGTTTTAATGTCATGGGTTAAGTTTTTAAAGTTTTTAAATCAGTTTTATGTAAATTTCATTTTAACCCGAAAAACGACCATTTTAGGCTCGTTTTAAGCCGAATTACGAGTTTAAACGAGAAACGAACTGAACCAGACTATCCACAACATTATCCGGATTGTGTAATCCAAATGTGTGGCTAATATTGAACTTGTGGGCCCCCCCCCCCCACACCACCTTTAGGCCGGCCCCTTTACACACACACACACATCACATTTTCTTTTTTCTAAATTATCCAACTCCAAATCCTCTCAACATTCATCTTCATTCATCCAATTTCCTTTGATTTCTACCAAAATCTCCAAGGTATATACATGTTTTGATGCTTGATTCTTGTTTATAACTCTATAATCTTGAGAAAAGGACGTTTTCATATGAAAAATGGGTGAAAACCCGAGATGAAACCGATTCTCGTGTGATCAAGGGATGTATACAAGTTATACAAAGGATCTTGATCCAAGTAATTAGTCAAAAGTGTTTAGAATAAAATTTTACGGTTGAAATCTTGTAAAAATGAATTTCTATGTGAAAGACGGGTGAAAACCCGAGATGAAACCGACTCTTGCATGATCAAGAGATGTATACATGTTATACAAGGGATCTTGGTCCAAGAAACGAGTAAAAAGAGTCGAGAACGGATTTTTTACGGTTAAAACCTTTGTTTTTACATAAAAACCGACACTATGAAAGAAATGGTTTGATTGTTGGTATAGTTTGCTTGGTATAGTGTTATTGTGCTTGTAAGTGTTGTGTCTAGCGGCTAGCAAAGGCTAGAAACCGAGATCCTTGCGATCTAAAGCTAGAAAACACAAGATAGTTCGGTTTTCGTGTGGTTATGAAATTAGGACAGATTGTAGCACGCTTAGAGTCGGGTCACGAAATTTCACAGAGATGATCTACATATGAAAATAAGAGATCTGTGAATTTTTGGTAATTTTTGGATAAAAGATGAATATTTGGTGAATTTAATGCTCGGTTTTGGCCAAAAATAGTGAAAAATAGCTAAACATGATGAAGAATTCTGGAAAATTTAAGATAAGCTTTTTATAACATATAAAAGACACCCACAAAATTTGAGCTCATTTGGAAAAGTCTAAGTAGGCTTTTCGGTGAAACGAGTTCTAGGGCTTTCTAGCTCGGTTTTGGGTGAAAATGGCTTGAAAAATGAGTTTTAAATTCTGGAAAAATTCCAAGAAGTTATGAGGATGACAGAGATCATCCCAGAAAAATTTGGGATTTTTCTAAAGTGTTTTGGTATTTTTGACATATTTAGTGTTTTAATAAGATTTAAAAA
The DNA here is from genome assembly GCF_021521415.1 of Bidens hawaiensis. Taxonomy (NCBI): domain Eukaryota; kingdom Viridiplantae; phylum Streptophyta; class Magnoliopsida; order Asterales; family Asteraceae; genus Bidens; species Bidens hawaiensis. Next base: position 12,199 of record NW_027500640.1, read on the forward strand.
TAGATAAATAAATGTAAATATAGGAAAATAAATCTGGAAAAATTCCAGGAAGTTATGAGGATGACAGAGATCATCCCAGAAAAATTTGGGATTTTTCTAAAGTGTTTTGGTATTTTTGACATATTTAGTGTTTTAATAATATTTAAAAATAGATAAATAAATGTAAATATAAGAAAATAAATCTGGAAAAATTTTGTAAAATTTTCTTTCTGTCAAAATAAGTTTTGTGCAAAATTTCAAGACCCGAGACTAAACGGGTAATTATTTGTGCTAAAAAGAACGTAAAAACAAATATTTAAAGCTTAAAACGTGTAAACCGGCAAAGTTCGCATAAGCGAGCTGACTGGTACACGAAAACTTTAAAAATGGACTATTTTCATAAATCTAAGTAAATTAAGTAAAAATAAATCATCCGAAAATAATTCGGATGATTTGGGTAATTTTACCCGATTTTACTGTTTCCGGCACCTAAATGACGGAAACGGGCCCCGCGGCCAAACGGGGTGTCAAACCGAGCTCTAATTTCATCACTTTAACTAAAATAACAGTCAAACACCATTTTTGGGTTAAGTGTGAATAAACTCATTTTTGAAACTAAAAACGGACGACCGTGCTAGGCACGCAAATCAAGGAAAACATAAAAATGATGATTTTGACCGTCCGACTCTAAGTAATGGCACAATCTGAGTCCTTAGGAGTGTCACGGGGTTAACATTGTCCCCGGATCGAGTACAGTACTGGGTTAACAATGTCCTCAGATGTACCGATTAATACAGATTTAGTTTATGGGAATTATATAGTAACGACTAGATATTATATTACAGATCCCGGCACATAGCTGTTCATTGTATTACCCACAGACTCACAAAAAGGTGAGTTTTCACGAGCCCCTTTTAATGAACTGTTTTAAATATTTTCCCGGGGCGGAAAGCATGATTGTGTTAAATTATCTAAGTACATACCGATCGTATGGAAACACTTGTATGTTTATATATATATATATATGGTATGATGCATAGAATAGATAATTTGTTTATCGGGTGGAATTGTTCTGGGGTAACTTAGTTCCCAGAGGGTTATTGGATATATTTCTGGGTTAACAGTGTCCCAGAGGGTATTGGATATGTTTCTGGGTTAACAGTGTCCCCAGAGGTTACTGGATATGGTTCTGGGTTAACAGTGTCCCCAGAGGTTATTGGATATGGTTCTGGGTTAACAGTGTCCCCAGAAGGTATTTGATATGCGCTGGGTTAACAGTGTCCCCAGGGGTTATTTGATATGTACTGGGTTAACAGTGTCCCCAGGGGTTATTGGATATGTTCTGGGTTAACAGTGTCCCCAGGGGTCATTTAATGTGTTTTTGGGTTAATAGAGTTTTCATTAACGGGCTTAGCATAATTTCATCATTAACATATGATTTTTATACTGATCTATGGTTTATTTAAATTAGTGAAACTCACCAACTATTCGTAGTTGACCCGTTTTCTTTACATGCTTTCTAGGTATGCCCAGGTTGGAATGATTGATATGTGCTTAACTATCTGTGCTACATGTTGGAAGCTTGCTGCTCTGTATTTTGTAATGAATATATATTAATGTCTTATTGGTAATATATGTGTGTAACACCTAGACAGTAACGCAACTCGCAACAATGTAATATGTTATAAATTAATGTAGTGGTATTTTCTTTATAAGCAATGCTGTTGATATCTGATGTGTCTGTTGCATCCCGTGTACGTTTCCGCTGCGGTTACGGGGTGTTACAGAACTTGGTATCAAAGCCATTGGTTATAAAGATTTAGGACGTCTTTAAAAGATACCTAAAATATAACCAGTAGCTCAAGTATTATAGGATCTGAATATCAACTAATAATATATTGTGACGAGATCGGGATGAACTTGGATGGACAAGTGGGTTATTATGGTCCGGAACATAATAACAGACTTGTCTGCACGAGGGAATTCAAGGGAAGTCACGGGGGACTTAAATAGGTAAAATTGGCAACATATGTATAAATGTATAATAATATTATTATGTGGCAAAATTGTATAAGTAAGTGCATGATTAATTTAATTATGAATTGCACTATGAAAAGGGACTATATGTTTGTTAACTTGTGTGCAGGTAAAAATGGCAAGAACACCTAGTGTGTCGACGGAAGAGGACCCGGAAGAGGTCAGTTCCGGGGCCTCTGGAAGCCCAAGTTTAGCACCCAGCTCCGAGCCTTCAGAGGCTAGTCATAGTGCCTCTAGACAGACCACCCCAGCTAGGAGTGCTAGTTTACCCTCCCCTGCTAGGGTTACCAGATCTCCTACACCACCCGCACCACAGACCGCCCCGATTCCCCCCAGACACGGTCCCCGCCTCACGGCGCGGATCAGTGCCCCGTATGTTCCGCCCACTGTTACCCCACCCAGATCCACTTACCATAGGGGCGAGTCCTCCCGCCCCCAGCCCGAGCCTGCGACCCTACCTGTGTGGGGTCTTCCAAGGCAGGAGCGGGACTTGGCGGCCTGGCTACGTGTGCTCACCGAACAGGTGAACGAGCACTCTGCCGCCCTGGTCGTGGGGGTACAGAGGCGGACGTACCTCGGGGACTGCATACTGGATCACCAGTATGCTATTGACTAGTTAAAAAGGGAGTGCTCATACTCCCACTGGTTGATCGGCCAGATGGAAACCCGAATCCGGGTTATGGTGGCGGTGTTGGTGGTGCTGGTGGCGGTGTTGGTGGGGTTGGTTTACCATCGGGTGTAGATGCGTTACATGGTAGAATTTTGAACCGCTTTTTGATACTCCGTGTAAGTAGTTAGTGGTGATACTAACACGGAGTGAATCTTGTTTAGTTATAGTACAACCACTGGCCCCTAGGGTGGGTCTCTTGTAGGGCATATCACTATAGATACTTTTGGGTATCATTCAAGCACTGACCCCTTTGCGGGTTATGTCGAGATGATACCGACATAGGGCCCTTGTAATAAAACTAGTTATGTAATGTTGACTGAAAGTATGTAAACTGATGGTTGTGTAATATGAATCAATGTTTACTAATGAATGAAATATGTATTGTGTTTTATGTTTTGAGATGGTATTGATTATATATATTTCTTTGATGATTGTGTAGAATGGCACCGAAACGATCCACGAAAATATCGGAAGTAGATGTGAGCCGTTTGATTGCTCAACAGTTGGAGGCGGCGATACCGGATATAGTATCGCGCATCGCCGCCAGTATTAATAACTCAACCAATCCAACCCCTCCGAGCAATCAAACGCCCATAAATAATGGCGGGGAACATAATACTAATCCTCCACCTACTGATAACACGATTCCGAGTAATGACACACCGCCTACGGTGGTCGCTACAGACAGTAATGGCCCTATATCTACCGTAGAGACCAACCGCACTGGACCATCCAGGGGTTGTTCAATCAAGGACTTTATGTTATGCAAGCCTTTAGAGTTTAACGGGTCGGAAGGACCGAATGGGTTAGTGAAATGGATAGAGAAAATAGAATCAGTGGTCAATATCAGCAACTGTCCCGAGGATTGTGTCGTTAAGTACGCCACCTGTACGTTCACAGACCATGCTTTGACATGGTGGAACACCATAGTACAGACTCGAGGTCAGGCGGCGACAAACCGCATGACCTGGGCAGAGCTTAAGGATCTTGTTTTGAAACATTTCTGCCCAAAGAATGAATTGCAGAAACTGGAACATGAGTTGTGGAACCTAGAGATGCAGGGGGCGGACCACTTGGGATATACCAACCAGTTTAATGAACTGTCACGATTAGTGCCGTGGTTGGTCACCCCAGAGTCAAAGAGGGTGGAACGTTATATATGGGGACTTACTCCAGTAGTGAGGAGTATAGTTAACGCGGGAGGACACCAGACGTATGAGGGTGCAGTGACACAGGCTGGTATTGTCACGTATGATTTCTTAAGGAGTGGATCGCTAAAGACGACAGGAGAGTCGGCTGGAGGAAAGCGAGGTACGTATGACAATAGGATCCGGGAGAAACAGCAAGGTAAACGTGCTAGACCCACTGCCCAGAACTACGCCATGACTAGTTCGGGCGGAAGGCAAGAACCGCAGAGGGGAACGTTTCCTAAATGTGGGAAATGTGGTTACCACCATGGTGGCGTGTGCAAAGAGGTGGTGTGCCACCGGTGTGGCAGGTTTGGGCACTACGCACCCAGTTGTAGGACAAACTTGAACAACCTGAACCGTCAACCGCAACCTATCCGTGCGCAATCATTTAGGAACCAACCAACCCAACAGCAAAACCCCCAAGGAAACCAATTGGTGACCACCAGCCGTGCTTGCTACGAATGCGGTAGCACAGATCACTTCAAGAAAAACTGTCCGAAGCTGAATCAAGGAAGAAATGGGCGGCAACCCGCGGGTCAGGCATCGTCGTCCAACCCGGCGAGAAGCCGAGCTTTCGTGATAGGGGCTAGCGAAGCACGTCAGGACCCCAGCGTAGTGACAGGTACATTCCTTGTTTCTGACCATTACGCTTCTGTATTATTTGATACGGGTGCTGATAGAAGTTTCGTCTCCGTTAAATTCCTGTCATTAGCAAACATGCCGGTTAGTGAATCCATAGAACCCTATACCGTAGAAGTTGCTAACGGTAAGACCATGATAGTCAATCAAATTGTTCGGAATTGTCCTTTTATTCTAAACGAACAATCCTTCCTGATTGACTTGTTACCAGTAGAACTGGGTAGTTTTGATGTGATAGTGGGAATGGATTGGTTAGCACGCAACAAGGTAGAAATAAATTGTGAAAAGAAACTCGTCAAAATCCGGGTGTCGGATGACGAAGAAGTGTTAGTGCAGGGTGATAAATCGGGCAATATGATGCCATTTATATCTCACCTCAAGGCGCTAAAATATATGCGTCAGGGATGTGTGGCGTATCTAGCGAGTCTGACGGCCACTGATTCTGAGGAAAAACGAGTGGACGATATTCCCGTGGTACGCGAATTTCCACAAGTTTTCCCAGAAGAACTTCCTGGATTACCGCCAACCCGACAAGTCGAATTCAGAATCGACTTATTACCTCAAGCCGGCCCTGTTGCTAAGGCCCCTTACAGACTTGCACCGTCCGAGATGCAAGAACTATCCAACCAGTTGCAGGAATTGTTGGATAAGGGGTTTATACGTCCCAGTTATTCCCCGTGGGGTGCACCTGTACTATTTGTGAAAAAGAAGGACGGAAGCCTTCGAATGTGCATTGACTACAGGGAATTGAACAAATTAACCATCAAAAATAGGTATCCTCTTCCCCGAATCGATGATTTGTTCGACCAACTACAAGGTGCGAGCTATTTCTCAAAAATTGATCTTAGATCGGGATACCACCAAGTTAGAATTCAAGAGGAGGATATCCCGAAAACCGCGTTTCGGACTCGCTACGGCCACTACGAATTTTTAGTTATGCCTTTTGGGCTAACAAATGCGCCAGCGGTGTTCATGGATCTCATGAATCGAGTCTGTAAACCCTACCTCGACAAATTCGTCATTGTATTTATTGACGATATTTTGATATATTCAAAAAGTAAAGAAGAACATGAGCGACATTTGAGGTTAATTTTGGAACTTTTGGATCAGGAGAAGTTGTATGCAAAATTCTCCAAGTGTAACTTCTGGTTACAAGAGGTGCAATTCCTCGGTCACGTTATAAACCACCAAGGAATACACGTTGATCCGAGTAAAGTTGAAGCAATTAAGGATTGGCAAGCGCCTAAATCTCCAAAGGAAATCCGCCAATTCTTAGGTTTAGCTGGATACTATCGTCGATTTATAGAGAACTTTTCCAGCATCGCCCAACCTTTAACCCTCCTGACTCAAAAGGATCGGAAATATGAATGGGGTGAAGAGCAGGAAACGGCGTTTCAAACGCTAAAGCAAAGGTTGTGTCAAGCGCCAATCTTAAGTCTCCCCGACGGAGACGATGGATTTGTTGTATATTGTGACGCATCCCGTAAAGGGTTAGGATGCGTGTTAATGCAAAATAAAAAGGTCATAGCCTATGCGTCTCGACAGTTAAAAGTTCATGAGAAAAACTACACTACTCATGACTTGGAACTGGGAGCAGTCATCTTTGCACTTAAAATCTGGAGACACTATCTCTACGGTACAAAGTGCACCATATTCACTGATCATAAAAGTTTGCAACACATATTCGATCAGAAAGAACTGAATATGAGGCAACGAAGATGGGTCGAGTTGCTGAGTGACTATGACTGTGACATTCGATATCACCCCGGCGAGGCTAACGTCGTAGCCGATGCCTTGAGTAGGAAGGATCGGGTTAAACCATTGCGAGTGCGGGCGTTGGGAATGATAGTCCAGTCAAACCTTTCGGATTTGATTCGAGTCGCTCAACGCGAGGCGTTGAAAGAGGACCAATTGGATAAAGAAGGACTTTACGGGAATGAGAAGAATTTCGAACAGCGTGTGGACGAAATTCTCTATTTCAAAAATCGGATTTGGATCCCGACCCTCCATGACCTTCGTGAATTAATCATGGACGAAGCGCATAAGTCGAAATATTCCATACATCCGGGATCTGATAAAATGTACCAGGATGTGAAAGAATTTTACTGGTGGCCAGGTATGAAAAAGGATATAGCCACATACGTCGGCAAGTGTACGACGTGTGCGAGGGTTAAGGCGGAGCACCAGAAACCTTCGGGAATGTTGCAACAACCGGAAATTCCGGAATGGAAGTGGGAGCAGATCACAATGGATTTTGTGACACACCTCCCCAAGACGCCCCGAGGTCATGATGCAATTTGGGTAATCGTGGATCGATTAACCAAATCAGCACATTTCATTCCAATTAGGAATAATTTTAACACTGGGAGACTTGCGCAAATTTATATAAATGAAATAGTGTCTCGTCATGGCATCCCCATCTCGATCATCTCCGATAGGGATAGCCATTTCACCTCCAAACTTTGGCAAGTTGTCCAAGAAGCGTTGGGAACACGTATTGACCTAAGCACAGCTTACCACCCTCAGACCGATGGTCAGTCTGAGAGGACCATTCAAACTTTGGAGGACCTGCTTCGTGCCTGCGTACTGGACTTTAAGGGAAATTGGGATCAACATCTCCCACTCGTTGAATTTTCCTATAATAACAGTTACCATAGCAGTATAAAGGCAGCACCTTATGAAGCATTGTATGGGCGGAAGTGCCGATCACCACTTTGCTGGTCTGAAGTGGGAGACCCGCAGGTCATTAGATCGGATCTGGTCCAGGAGACGACCAGCAAGATTCTTGAAATTAAGAACAACCTAAAAGCCGCGCGGGACCGGCAGAAGAGTTATGCCGATACCCGTCGAAAACCGTTGTCATTTGAGAAGGGTGAAAAAGTATATCTGAAAGTATCACCCTGGAAAAGAGTGGTCAGATTTGGAAAGGCGGGGAAGTTGGCCCCTAGATATATTGGACCATTCATTATTACTGCAAAGATCGGTCCGGTAGCTTACCGACTAGAACTGCCTGAGGAACTAAGTGCAGTTCATAACGTGTTTCATGTGTCAAATTTGAAAAGATGTCTGGCGGATGAGACAACTGTGTTACCCTTAGAGGGTGTTCAAATAAGTGATAGGCTCAACTTCGTAGAGGAGCCCATCGAAATAGTGGACGGTAAAATCAAGCAACTTAGACACAATAAGATCTCGTTGGCCAAAGTTAGATGGAATTCGCAACGAGGCCCAGAATTTACTTGGGAACGAAAGGACGAATTTCGGAAGAAATACCCCCACCTGTTTCCTCAAAAGGAAGTAGTTGTCGCGTAAAATTTCGAGGACGAAATTTTTTATAACGGGGGGAGAATGTAACGATTCCGGCAAATCCAGGTATACCCTAGCCGGAATATACTATTTACGTGTTATTTAATACTGATTATATGAGTTATAGTACGTTTATACGAATATATATGGTTCACAGTATGAATCATACTCAATTATATAGTGAATCGTATTGGAATTACAATTAATCAATGATCGGTTATTGAAACCCGAACGAATCGGGAATTTCATCATAGACGAAGTATATAATGTTTAGTGATATTTACGAAGTATTAATGCTTCGGGATAGGTGAATTATAGCACAGAAAAAGGATTTCGATTTAATGGTACGTCGGTACGCTAAACGAAACCTTTTACACCAAACCAAGCAAGAGACGATCAATCAAGCCGAAAAAGATGCGTAATTATTAATAATATGATGTTTTAATGTCATGGGTTAAGTTTTTAAAGTTTTTAAATCAGTTTTATGTAAATTTCATTTTAACCCGAAAAACGACCATTTTAGGCTCGTTTTAAGCCGAATTACGAGTTTAAACGAGAAACGAACTGAACCAGACTATCCACAACATTATCCGGATTGTGTAATCCAAATGTGTGGCTAATATTGAACTTGTGGGGCCCCCCCCCCACACCACCTTTAGGCCGGCCCCTTTACACACACACACACACATCACATTTTCTTTTTTCTAAATTATCCAACTCCAAATCCTCTCAACATTCATCTTCATTCATCCAATTTCCTTTGATTTCTACCAAAATCTCCAAGGTATATACATGTTTTGATGCTTGATTCTTGTTTATAACTCTATAATCTTGAGAAAAGGAGGTTTTCATATGAAAAATGGGTGAAAACCCGAGATGAAACCGATTCTCGTGTGATCAAGGGATGTATACAAGTTATACAAAGGATCTTGATCCAAGTAATTAGTCAAAAGTGTTTAGAATAAAATTTTACGGTTGAAATCTTGTAAAAATGAATTTCTATGTGAAAGACGGGTGAAAACCCGAGATGAAACCGACTCTTGCATGATCAAGAGATGTATACATGTTATACAAGGGATCTTGGTCCAAGAAACGAGTAAAAAGAGTCGAGAACGGATTTTTTACGGTTAAAACCTTTGTTTTTACATAAAAACCGACACTATGAAAGAAATGGTTTGATTGTTGGTATAGTTTGCTTGGTATAGTGTTATTGTGCTTGTAAGTGTTGTGTCTAGCGGCTAGCAAAGGCTAGAAACCTAGATCCTTGCGATCTAAAGCTAGAAAACACAAGATAGTTCGGTTTTCGTGTGTTTATGAAATTTGGACAGATTGTAGCACGCTTAGAGTCGGGTCACGAAATTTCACAGAGATGATCTACACATGAAAATAAGAGATCTGTGAATTTTTGGTAATTTTTGGATAAAAGATGAATATTTGGTGAATTTAATGCTCGGTTTTGGCCAAAAATAGTGAAAAATAGCTAAACATGATGAAAAATTCTGGAAAATTTAAGATAAGCTTTTTATAACATATAAAAGTCACCCACAAAATTTGAGCTCAGTTGGAAAAGTCTAAGTAGGCTTTTCGGTGAAACGAGTTCTAGGGCTTTCTAGCTCGGTTTTGGGTGAAAATGGCTTGAAAAATGAGTTTTAAATTCTGGAAAAATTCCAAGAAGTTATGAGGATGACAGAGATCATCCCAGAAAAATTTGGGATTTTTCTAAAGTGTTTTGGTATTTTTGACATATTTAGTGTTTTAATAAGATTTAAAAATAGATAAATAAATGTAAATATAGGAAAATAAATCTGGAAAAATTCCAGGAAGTTATGAGGATGACAGAGATCATCCCAGAAAAATTTGGGATTTTTCTAAAGTGTTTTGGTATTTTTGACATATTTAGTGTTTTAATAATATTTAAAAATAGATAAATAAATGTAAATATAAGAAAATAAATCTGGAAAAATTTTGTAAAATTTTCTTTCTGTCAAAATAAGTTTTGTGCAAAATTTCAAGACCCGAGACTAAACGGGTAATTATTTGTGCTAAAAAGAACGTAAAAACAAATATTTAAAGCTTAAAACGTGTAAACCGGCAAAGTTCGCATAAGCGAGCTGACTGGTACACGAAAACTTTAAAAATGGACTATTTTCATAAATCTAAGTAAATTAAGTAAAAATAAATCATCCGAAAATAATTCGGATGATTTGGGTAATTTTACCCGATTTTACTGTTTCCGGCACCTAAATGACGGAAACGGGCCCCGCGGCCAAACGGGGTGTCAAACCGAGCTCTAATTTCATCACTTTAACTAAAATAACAGTCAAACACCATTTTTGGGTTAAGTGTGAATAAACTCATTTTTGAAACTAAAAACGGACGACCGTGCTAGGCACGCAAATCAAGGAAAACATAAAAATGATGATTTTGACCGTCCGACTCTAAGTAATGGCACAATCTGAGTCCTTAGGAGTGTCACGGGGTTAACATTGTCCCCGGATCGAGTACAGTACTGGGTTAACAATGTCCCCAGATGTACCGATTAATACAGATTTAGTTTATGGGAATTATATAGTAACGACTAGATATTATATTACAGATCCCGGCACGTAGCTGTTCATTGTATTACCCACAGACTCACAAAAAGGTGAGTTTTCACGAGCCCCTTTTAATGAACTGTTTTAAATATTTTCCCGGGGCGGAAAGCATGATTGTGTTAAATTATCTAAGTACATACCGATCGTATGGAAACACTTGTATGTTTTTATATATATATATATGTGGTATGATGCATAGAATAGATAATTTGTTTATCGGGTGGAATTGTTCTGGGGTAACTTAGTTCCCAGAGGGTTATTGGATATATTTCTGGGTTAACAGTGTCCCAGAGGGTATTGGATATGTTTCTGGGTTAACAGTGTCCCCAGAGGTTACTGGATATGGTTCTGGATTAACAGTGTCCCCAGAGGTTATTGGATATGGTTCTGGGTTAACAGTGTCCCCAGAGGGTATTTGATATGCGCTGGGTTAACAGTGTCCCCAGGGGTTATTTGATATGTACTGGGTTAACAGTGTCCCCAGGGGTTATTGGATATGTTCTGGGTTAACAGTGTCCCCAGGGGTCATTTAATGTGTTTTTGGGTTAATAGAGTTTTCATTAACGGGCTTAGCATAATTTCATCATTAACATATGATTTTTATACTGATCTATGGTTTATTTAAATTAGTGAAACTCACCAACTATTCGTAGTTGACCCGTTTTCTTTACATGCTTTCTAGGTATGCCCAGGTTGGAATGATTGATATGTGCTTAACTATCTGTGCTACCTGTTGGAAGCTTGCTGCTCTGTATTTTGTAATGAATATATATTAATGTCTTATTGGTAATATATGTGTGTAACACCTAGACAGTAACGCTACTCGCAACAATGTAATATGTTATAAATTAATGTAGGGGTATTTTCTTTATAAGCAATGCTGTTGATATCTGATGTGTCTGTTGCATCCCGTGTACGTTTCCGCTGCGGTTACGGGATGTTACAGGGGTGATGCCCCCCACTTCCATTCGCGTTGGGTTAAAAGTGGGTATATTTTGAGTATGGTATGTTTCGAGTTATCAACTGAGATGTCATACGCAATGTTGTATTCTTAGCTAGTCTACAACAGCTCAATTTGTTTAAGAAATGAAATGCCTATTGATTTGTGATGTAATAACGGTAAATCATTACACACGGTCGGATTTTATTGATCGGTATACATTATTTATCAAAAATCAAAATCTTCAGTCCACGTTTGCTTATAACTCTAGATAAGGTAATATACGTGTTTATAACTCTTCCATGTGACAAATAAAGTTCTTTATGTATATACCAACCCTAGATAAATGATAATGTATTCATGAAACTAACAAAAAAATATTCATGCACGTAAAAATATATTAAAAAGTCAAAACTTTTGTTCAAAAGAAGGCAAAACTTGTTATAGAATCTTGGTACAAAATAGAAAATAACCAACAAATACCAATGTCGTGTTCAGTTCATATGTACGATATAATTTGGTCACGGGTCGTATTCGGGTTAGCTGGACCTACCAACCCAAGAATACGAGTACACGAATCGTGAAACAATTTTTTAAAAAAAAACATTCAAAACAATATTTTGTCGGCTATTGAATCTAAAAATATAATAAGGTTTCGGGTCGTCTTCGGGTTAGCTGGACCTATCAACCCAGGAACACGAGTACACAAACCGTGCTGCAATATTTTTTACAATTCAAAAGAAAAAAAAAAGAAAACAAAAGAAATTCAAGTGATGCCTTGGTGCCGGTTGTGCTTTACTTTAGTTTTGAAAGGTTGATATAGTAAAGTTACATCAATTACCACCATCTGGTGTTATTTGTGTTGGAATACCGTATGCCCGAGACATATAATTAGGTTAATGTGGCTAGTTGTGTTTGATCCAAGTCGGGTCATACCCAATAACGAGTTAGACACACACCAATAATGTATTTGTTAAGATAAGATCTATGAGACAAATACAGAACATGATACATTCAGCAAATCGGGTTTCTGAATACCTACTTGAAAGTGTTAAATAAATTAATTGGTTAATTTATTTATTCAAATAATTATTATTGGAATGATTATTTAACTATGTGTTCTTTCATAAAATGGTTTATGAAAGATGGGGTGTTTATATATTTTATAAAGTATAAAATAAATAAAATAAAAAAAAATAAAAAATAAAATATATTTTTGGGGCCGGTTTTGGGTGGGCCCCACACCCCATGATTTTGGTCAATATTTTGTCATGGATTTGGTATAGGTTGAGTATTGGTTACTTGACTAAAAGACCTAACACCATGTATGACATGATTGAATGATTTTATAAAGATCAAGATCAAGATACTTTCAAGTTAAAAAAAAAACCACACAACTCTTTCTTTTCTTTCTTCTTGTTTTCGGCCAAGATAAAAAAGGAGGCTCGGGTCTCGGTTATTCTGGTTCAAGCTCCCTAACATAGCTCGGTGTGTGTTGGAGGCTCGGGGTATATTCCGTTTGAGGATTTTTCTTTGAAAGTCTAGCATCAACATCATCATCTTCTTCAACAACTACACTCTTAAAAGGTTAAGAATGTAAGTGTTTATAGTTTTGATAGTTTAGTTTTTCCGTATCATTTGATCCTTGCTTCGGGTTTCTAATAAATAGATTATTGGTAATCTTATGACATGAATAAACTAGGTTGTTCATGAACATATCTTATATAAACTTGTAATATATACATATATAAACACATGGATACATATGTTTGGTTTGTAAATATCACGCTTCCGCCTTTATTGTGACTAGTTAAATGGTTAACTAAATATATATTATCCATAGAAACCCAACAAATGGCATCAAGAGCCGGGATACGGGAAACTAAGCTTCGGGTTTTCGGTTTTATATTTTCCCCTTGAAAGATTTTATACAAAAATAAACATGCATGATTTTTTGTATTTAATCTTGTTATTATTTTGGCTTTGTTCAAAAAAAAATATATATATATATAAAACCGAGTACATGGGCCGAAGCCCAATTCGGATGTTATTGGGCCGAAACCCACTTCATTAGGTTAATGGGTTAACCGAGAAGAAAAAGAAGGGGAGAAAGTTAAATGGGCCGAAGCCCATGAGGCTTTTCATTGGGCCGAAGCCCATGTGTTTTGGACAAGTGGGCCGAAGCTCATAATCAAGTTATTGGGTCAAGCCCAAATGGGTTGGGCTAGGCCCGATAAGGCAAAAGGGGTTTTGGAACGGGTTCCTAAGACATAACGGGTTATGTTTGTTAAAACTAGACCGAGCCGTAGACCAAATGGATGTTTGTTGTGATTGTTATTAATTATTCAAAGTTTCGGTTTGTAATAATTAATTAGGGGCAATTTTGTAATTATTTATTCATATGGGTATGTAATAAATAGTTTATTTGTAATATCTTTATTTTATAGAAAAAATGTATTAGGACATTTGTTATGTAAATTTAAAGAAGATTGCAAAATTGGAAGTTTGGGCCTTATTGGGCCGGGTATGGTGATAATGGGTCTCACAAGCCCATTAAGGGGATTCAAGCCCAAAAGGACCTAAGCCCACCCATTGAGCCCAAATGGAAGCTTATGGAAGCTAAGGCCCAAGTTCAAGCCCAATGGATTACAACGGGGTTGAAGAAGATGCTTGACGCATTTGGATGCGGGATCAAGTGGGAGCTACAACATCCATGTGTCGTGTGTCCCTTAGGATCGGACCTAAGACACACACTTGTTTCGGCTAACAAGTGTGGTCTAACTAGTGGCTCGTGTCTAGTATAATTGTGTATGCTTGTTAATTGATTGTTTGATTGTGTGGTTGTTAGATATTAGGATATCAACTTCGTCACATAGAATTAATTAACAAAGCATAAAACGGGTTCTAATAATTATCGGTAATCACGCGACACGTAGTTTACTAAAATGGATTTATTAACTAGCCGTCTCACGCCCATAATAAAATGGTTTTATTATAAATTAGAATTTTGAAAATGGTTTCAAAATAATCATGTTACTAAATGCATGTTAGAACATGATTTAAAGTTTTACAACTAGAATTATTAAAACTAAAAATCCCTTTTAAAATTAAGGATAACAAGTTAAACACCATCCTTTTGTATAACGCTTAACATATTAGTAAGCTCTTAGTGGGAAAAAGGTCACCTAACCGCGTAGAGTAAATTAATATGTTGAGGTAATTTTGGCATATAAATGGGAAAAAGGTCACCTAACCGTTTGTATGTTAATATTACAAGTTGATACAAGTAGGACGACTTAAATTAGAACCATGTGAAGAGGGTCACCCAAGCATGGGGTCTAATAGGTGTTGATGGGATAAACATGCCGACACGAAATATGATTTCGAACCGGTCCCATAAACTCTAGAAGTTGCAAAAGGGGTTTGCAATTGTTATGAATAACTACCTTGATAACCCGACAATGGGAAAAAGGTCACCTAACCGGAGTCGGGTTTATCGTTGGATTCTAGATTTTAATTATTAATTATATTTGGTATATATAAAAGGGTATTAATAATTAAAAAGGGTAAAACACTAAAATGAACTTAATTAAAATTCTGCAGATGGCCGCACACGTCGACGACAACATAATCCCTAACGTCCAAAATGTATCTCTCCGATCTATTCTCGCTAAAGACCGTCTTAACCACAATAACTTTTCGGATTGGTTCCGAAATTTAAGGATTGTTCTAAAACAAGAAAAATTATATCATGTTTTTGAAACACCTATCCCCAATGAACCGGAAGAGGGAAGTGAGGTCGAATATATGAATTGGGTCCAACACAAGGAAGATTCCATTCAAGTGTCATGCCTCATGTTGGCGACTATGGTTCCCGAAATCCAAAAGGATTTCGAAAACCATAATGCGTACGACATGATTACTCAACTTAAGGAAATGTTCCTTAAGCAATCAAGAGTTGAAAGGTTCGAAACGGTTCGAGCCTTGCATGCATGTAGAATGGATGATAATCAACCAGTTTCAACTTATGTGCTTAAGATGAAAAGTTACATTGATCGCCTCGCCAAGCTCAATTGTCCCATCTCAAAAGAGTTAGCAACGGATTTGATCCTTAACTCTTTGTCGAAAAGGTTCGACACTTTCGTGTTAAATTATAACATGAACGGGTGGGACAAAAACATTGGAGAACTTCACTCAATGCTTAAAACAGCCGAGGCGAGCATGGGTAAAAGGGTTTTACCCGTGTTTGCGATTAATGAAGGTAGATCCAAGAATCGATCTCAACCCAATCCTAAGGCTAAGGTAGCAAAAAGAAAGGGTCCTCCTGTGCATCTTAAGGGTAAGGGCAAATCACCGGTTATGGCAAAGAAACAAAAGGTTGTGGAACCGAGGGGTCATAAGGATGATCCTTGTTTTGGTTGTGGTGAGACCGGACATTGGAAACGCAATTGCCCGGTCTACCTAAATGAGCTAAGAGACAAGAGGAATGCGGGGCATGCTTCGGGTAATGTCTTTATGATTAATATTGAGCTAAATCTTATTTCTTCTAACACATGGGTATTGGATACCGGATGTGGAACTCATATTTGCAATTGGTTGCAGGGGTTCAAAAGGAATGAAGACTTAAAGAATGGTGAAGTGAGTCTTTTCATGGGCAACGGTGCAAGGGTGCACGTGGTTGCTAGAGGAGACTTCACTTTATCGCTTCCAAGTGGTTTGGAAGTTGTTTTGAGAAATGTTTTGTATGCTCCTGACTAGGAACATTATTTCCGTGCACCTTCTTAGACAATGTAACTTTGACTTTAAATTTGTAAAATCAGAAATGCATGTATCATCTAATGGTATCTTTTATTTTAAAGCTGTACCAAACAACGGTATTTATGAATTGGTTCATGACAATACCTCAAATAGCTCATTATATCAAACTTCCACTAAAAGACTCAAAAAGGATTTGAGTGATTCCTACATTTGGCATTGTCGTCTTGGACACATAAACAAGAATCGTGTAAATACTCTCCAAAAGAATGGTCTTTTGAAAACAAATGAGTTAGGTTCGTTTGATGAGTGTGAATCTTGTATTCAAGGCAAGATGACCAAAGAACCTTTTAAAGGTACAAATGAAAGGGCTAAGGATTTGTTAGGTATCATACATACGGATGTATGCGGACCTCTCAAGCCCACTAGTAGGAATAGTGAAAGGTACTTCATTACCTTTACCGACGATTTTAGTCGATATGGGTATGTGTATCTAATGAAACACAAACATGAAGCCTTTGAAATGTTCAAGGAATTTCAAAATGAAGTACAGAATCAGCTCGACCGAACAATCAAGGTACTCCGCTCCGATAGAGGAGGCGAATACCTAAGTGATGCTTTTCAAAGTCATCTTAGAGATTGTGGAATTGTTTCACAGCTCACTCCTCCTGGTACTCCTCAACATAACGGAGTATCCGAGAGGAGGAACCGAACACTGTTGGACATGGTTCGATCAATGATGGCACGAAGCTCACTACCACCATCATTTTGGGGATATGCGCTACTTACAGCGGCTCGTATTTTGAATATGGCCCCGACCAAAAAGGTGGATCGAATACCCTATGAAGTGTGGCATGGAAAGGTTCCATCCTTTTCATATTTAAGGGTATGGGGATGCATAGTTTATGTTAAACGTGACACCCCAAATAAGCTTGAGGCTCGATCCATCAGGTGTATCTTCATAGGATACCCAAAGGATGATATAGGATATATATTCTATGATCCTAGTGAACAAAAAGTGTTTATTTCACGCAAAGGATACTTCTTAGAAACTAGGTTCCTTATGGAAGGACCTAGTGAAAAAAGAGTGGAACTTGAAGAGGTTCAAGAATCACTGGATGATACACAGTTGGTCGATACTAGTTTTCAACACGAGGATGTTGAAGGTGATCAAATGGTTGATCATACACACGTTGCTCGCAGATCTAGTAGGGTTAGTCAACCTCCCGAGAGATATGGATTTCTCGTGGATGGTTGCTACTTGGTCGATTCGGATGAACCGATCTCCTACAAAGATGCTATGTCACAACCTGATTGTGAAAAATGGCTTGAAGCCATGAGCGCCGAGATGCAATCCATGCACGATAACCAAGTTTGGGAATTGGTTGATCGTCCACTTAACTCCAAACTGGTTGGATGTAAGTGGGTCTTCAAGAAGAAGACCGATATGCATGGAAATCTAGATACTTACAAAGCACGACTTGTAGCAAAAGGTTTCACACAAACTCAAGGGATTGATTATGATGAAACCTTCTCGCCGGTCGCGATGCTTAAGTCGATCAGGATATTATTTGCCATTGCAGCCCATTTTGATTATGGGATATGGCAGATGGATGTCAAGACCGCTTTTCTTAATGGATATCTTGAGGAAGATGTCCATATGGTTCAGCCTGAAGGTTTTGTCGATCCATCTAATCCTGACAAAGTATGTAAGTTAAGGAAATCAATCTACGGGTTGAAACAAGCATCACGGATGTGGAATCATCGTTTTAATGAAGAAATCAAAGCGTTTGGTTTCGTCCAAAACGGTGATGAGGCGTGTGTGTATAAATGGGCTAGTGGGAGTATAGTCATGTTCCTTATTTTGTATGTCGATGATATACTTTTATTTGGAAATGATATACCAAGTATGGAAAGCGTTAAAGCGTGGTTAAGTAGTCGTTTCTCAATTAAGGATCTTGGAGAAGCGACATATATCTTGGGAATAAAGGTCTATAGGGATAGACAAAGGAAATTGATCGGACTCAATCAAAGTGCATACATTGATAAAATCCTGAAAAGGTTCAGGATGGAAAACTCTAAGAAAGGTTTGGTACCTATTCCTAGAGGAACCGTGTTAAGCTCATCCCAAAGTCCTAGCTCTAAGGAAGAGCAGGATAGGATGAAGCATGTTCCTTATGCTTCGGCAATAGGATCTATTATGTATGAAATGATGTGCACTAGACCGGACGTCTCGTATGCTTTAAGCATAACGAGTAGATACCAGCACAACCCAGGTGACAGTCATTGGATGGCTGTCAAGAATATATTAAAATACCTTAGAAGGACTAAGGATATGTTTTTAATATATGGGTCTGGTGAGGAGGAACTCGTCGTAAAGGGTTACGTGGATTCGAGTTTCCAAACTGACCGAGATGATTCTCGGTCACAGTCGGGATATGTCTTCATTTTGAATGGAGGCGCTGTCTCTTGGAAGAGTTCGAAGCAGGATGTTGTCGCGTTATCCACTACAGAATCTGAGTACATCGCCGCTTCAATGGCAGCCCAAGAGGCTGCATGGATGAAAAAGTTCATCATGGATCTAGGGATTATCTCTACCATTCAGGAGCCCCTAGAGATATTCTGTGACAATGAGGGTGCTATTGCACAGATCAAGGAGCCTCGTGCTCATCAGAAAACGAGGCACATTGAGCGCAGATTCAACTACATAAGGGATGAAGTTGAAAAGAGAAAGATATGTATTCATAAAGTTCATACCGATCAAAATATTGCGGACCCACTCACGAAGCTCCTCGATAGGCCAAAGCATGAGGGTCATGTTTGTGCATTAGGACTTCGGTATTCTAGTGAGTGGATTTAATCTGAAGTTAGTGTTTGTATAAGAACGAATGTAATGGGTATCTCATGAAAATTAATTATGTTTTAATTATTCAATGAGTTATGTTCTATATTTGCATGTTTAATCCATGAATGACTTATGTTGTTCTAAACGTCCGTAGTCGATCATACTTGTGGGAACAAGTATGAAGTTAAGACTATTATGAACCCGGATTGGTTGATATTCATGTGATGAATATAGGGCATAGGTTTGCCACCAAGGTTCATAGATATTTGTGGGATACAAATATTGGACATGATCCGCTCTCAAGGATCACTGCATGGAGTTAGTGCAACTGATCATAAGTAATCCTTGAGTAAAGGCGAGTATCATTGTGTCCTTTGACCTGAGATGCATATTGGATCTGGTTTTTCATCAAGTCTGATATCTTGACTCTCTTCTTTGTTATTTCGGTAACACGATGACGTGTAAGAAAGAGCTCAGATATCATATGAGATGTCAACGAGGATGTATGCAGTCAAGATGGGATTTGTTCCTCTTATGTGTTGAGAGTTTAGATGTCTAAGGCCTGTTAAGTTAAATCATTGAGAGAATGATCACTCTGTGTCTCTTCGATTAGACAGGACATCTAGAAACAAAGGGATGTAATGATAAGATTTACCTATATCATATCAAGTATGGACTTGAAGGGGATGATGTTATTGAATGGCACTTAGTCAAACACACTAGGGGTGGTGACCTGTTGTTAGGCGGTATTCACCATTAGCATTAACTTCTTATGAGTCACGTGCAAGTGGGAGATTGTTGGAATACCGTATGCCCGAGACATATAATTAGGTTAATGTGGCTAGTTGTGTTTGATCCAAGTCGGGTCATACCCAATAACGAGTTAGACACACACCAATAATGTATTTGTTAAGATAAGATCTATGAGACAAATACAGAACACGATACATTCAGAAAATCGGGTTTCTGAATACCTACTTGAAAGTGTTAAATAAATTAATTGGTTAATTTATTTATTCAAATAATTATTATTGGAATGATTATTTAACTATGTGTTCTTTTATAAAATGGTTTATGAAAGATGGGGTGTTTATATATTTTATAAAGTATAAAATAAATAAAATAAAAAAAAATAAAATATATTTTTGGGGCCGGTTTTGGGTGGGCCCCACACCCCATGATTTTGGTCAATATTTTGTCATGGATTTGGTATAGGTTGAGTATTGGTTACTTGACTAAAAGACCTAACACCATGTATGACATGATTGAATGATTTTATAAAGATCAAGATCAAGATACTTTCAAGTTAAAAAAAAAACCACACAACTCTTTCTTTTCTTTCTTCTTGTTTTCGGCCAAGATAAAAAAGGAGGCTCGGGTCTCGGTTATTCGTGTTCAAGCTCCCTAACATAGCTCGGTGTGTGTTGGAGGCTCGGGGTATATTTCGTTTGAGGATTTTCCTTTGAAAGTCTAGCATCAACATCATCATCTTCTTCAACAACAACTACACTCTTAAAAGGTTAAGAATGTAAGTGTTTATAGTTTTGATAGTTTAGTTTTTCCGTATCATTTGATCCTTGCTTCGGGTTTCTAATAAATAGATTATTGGTAATCTTATGACATGAATAAACTAGGTTGTTCATGAACATATCTTATATAAACTTGTAATATATACATATATAAACACATGGATACATATGTTTGGTTTGTAAATATCACGCTTCCGCCTTTATTGTGACTAGTTAAATGGTTAACTAAATATATATTATCCATAGAAACCCAACAATTTGGTCATCATTTCAGAACCGTAGTAAATCTTACGTAGCTATTGAATCTGAAAATATGTTAAAAGGTCAAAACTTTTGTTCAAAAGAAGTCAAAACTTGTTATAGAATCTTAGTGCAAAACATAAAATAACCAACAAATACGTATGTCGTGTTCAGTTCATGTGTACGATATAATTTGGTTTCGGGTCGTGTTCGGGTTAACTGGATCTACCAACCCAAGAACACGATTACACGAACCATGAAAAAATTTAAAAAAAAAGCATTCAAAACAATATTTGTCGGCTATTGAATCTGAATATATAATAAGGTTTCGGGTCGTCTTTGGGTTAGCTAGACCTACCAACCGAGGAACACGATTACACGAACCGTGCTGTGATATTTTTTAAAAAACAAAAAAAAAAGAAAATAAAGAAAACAATATAAATCCAAGTGATACCTTGGTGCTGCTTGTGCTTTACTTTAGTTTTGAAAGGTTGATATAGTAAAGTTGCATCAATTACCACGATCTGGTGTTATTTGGTCATCTTTTCGTAACCGTAATATATCTTACGCAACTATTGAATATGAAAATATATTAAACTTTTGTTCAGAAGAAGCCAAAACTTGTTATAGAATCTTGTGCAAAACAGAAAATAACCAACAACTACGGATATCGTGTTCAGTTCATGTGTACGACATAATTTGGTTTCAGGTCGTGTTCGGGCTAGCTGGGCCTACCAACCCAAGAACACGAGTACACGAACCGTGAAACAATTTAAAAAAAAATTCAAAACAATATTTTGTCGACTATTGAATCTGAAAATATAATAAGGTTTCGGGTCGTCTTCAGGTTAGTTGGACCTACCAACCTAGGAACACGAGTACACAAACCATGCTGTAATATTTAAAAAAAAGAAAATCCAAGTGATACCTTGGTGCAGCAAGGGACTATGGTTATTGCAACGTGAGCGATGTGGAGGACATCAACAATGACAACAGTAACTCCATCTGCAACAGAAAGATGTAAAAATTTTCCATCGTGCATGTGGTGTAGGGCATCAACAATAGGTGTACCAATTTAACATTTTCTGGATTTTGAGTCATTACCTGCATAATAAATCATGAAAACATTTAAAAATTAGTTGAAAAGATAGTGAATAACCACTTACCAATATAACATCTTACTATTACATTAAAATTGCAATTACAATATAATATATGATGTTTATCGCTTGGAGCTGTTTATCGCTTGATAATCTATTAATTAAAAAGTGACAACTATATACATATTCAACAACAATCAACATCAACCAAACATTTAGATAACACCGTCAAATCAATTTCAAAGGTCCCTTTCTCTTGTTAAAATCCCACCCCATGATTCATGGTAGGCACCAACAATTCTAAAGCATGTAATTGTAAAATTACCTAAAAGTAAGCGACAATGGAACAATTTGAAGAAACGGTGGAGATGATCGATAGCAGCGGTGAAGATGAACAGTCTCGTAGGTTTAATTAGATAAGGAAGAAGGCAACGAAGTAATGGCAAATTGACAGCGAAGGGAAGATGCGCCTGATTTAGTGTCTGCAGCGTAGGGTTTTCTTTATTTGGAAGGGGGAAACGAATGGATTGAATAATATACGGATCCAGATTACATTAGTTGGGCCGGTTGATCCGAAATAATACCATTTTGGTGAATATGGGTTAAGAAAAGGTGAGGAGTGATGAGCGGTTGACAAGTAGCAATATATAGTAGCCTTTTATTAGAGTAGTAAGATAGTTAATAGAAAAATCTAGCACCACCGTAGAATTGTAGATATGCATTTGGTTATCTTTAGCAACCAGCACCACTTCTTCTTCTCCGTTCCTTTTCCGGCGAGTGAAGGTACAAGCACCACCACCTGGATAAAACAAGCACTCTTATTTGTCTATCCCCTCAAAGGTTTAGAAACAGACGGCCGCCAATAATTACTTTACACAACCTCTTAGATCTCTATCTATCTGTCTCTACATCATGTTTTGTGGTGTCGGAAAGATGAGGCAAACAAGGGGCGGAGAAGGATACGGGGAGTGGGGGGAATCGTCGCCTCAGTCGTGGCCGGAAAAACGAGGGGTGGTGGTGACTATCTTAGGTGGTAATGGGTGTGTGTGTGTGTGTGTGCAGTGTTCGGATATGCGGTATTGTGTTTGTGATTCGAATTGAAGATGGAAATGGGCGGCATTCAGATTTTTCGCTAGCGGTTAAAGGTGGCCAGAAAACCCTTACTCCGATTGACAAGGAATAAGGGTGGATGATTGTGGTTTATTGGTTGTAGTTTTTTCATTAGCTCTATTTTTTATTTACCAGTAAGGGTATTTTGGTTATTTCACACAAACTTAAAAGAAAATAACTAACGGAGTTAGTGATTTATTAGACCGGGATTGTCATTGGTAACAACATTGAAAGTTGGGATTGTCATCGGTCATATTATTAGTAGGGATTATTAGTGACCAATGCTTAATAGTTGGGATTGTTAAGATCTAATTTTCCAAACTTAAAATATTACTACCATCCTTTTGTTAAATGTTACCTACCCCTCTATTATATAATTTGAACTTTTGTTCTGAATTTTAATAAACAATAAAAATCTTACATTACTAATAAAAGAAAATTCTGGCGACACATGTCAGCCCTATATTAATTCTTGATCATGTTTTCACTTCAAAATTCTTAATCTTTAATCTCCTTGATTCAAGATATATTCATGGGTTAAAACAATTTGTTATATGAGTTATAATTAAACTGATTTACTTTCCTTTCGAGCAAAAATATTTCATTTTAAACAGATCTTCTGGATAATAACTAAAATTTAAATTTCAAACTGTCGACAATGATGATGATTAATAATAATAATAATAATAATAATAATAATACGTATATATGTGTATGTTAATGCACAATAATTGTATTTACATGCCAAAGACTTTTATTAGTAAATATAAGATGTGTTTTGATCAAGCATCTTAAACATTTGTTTAATTAATATACATGTGCTATGTGCTATGTTTGTTTGTTTTGTTTTGATTTTTAAATTTATATTCATTAGAATTAAAATTTAACTAAAAATTAAAATTAATATATATTAATTTAGATTTGATAAACAAAACTGTTTTTACAACCCAAAAAATTTACTAATAATTTTATGTGTGTAAATTTTGGAGATTGTTTTGACGTTTTTCATTTTTTATATTGAGTTATTTTTAGTAAAGATTTTGATCAACAATAATCATATTAAAATATATACTTTTCTTCATATCAAAATTAAAATATTGATATGTCAAAGATTTCATTTAAAAATATAAGCTCTTGAATTCAAGTTCGACATACGACCAAAAAAAAAAGGTTTTTGGATTGGGTAGTGAGGGTATGTTTATCTATGGTGGGCAAAATTCTTACATACTTTAGAATTTATATAGTTTTCATTTACACATGTATCTATTAATATGTTTACATGAGAGTATTGCTTACGTTTAATTGTGTTTTTTATTTGCATCATATTATCAAATTGTAATTTAAAGATTGACCCGTCCCGTGTAATACTCGGGGTCTAAATCTAGTTACTATAATATTAATTAATTAAATAACAAACTAAATGCCATGAATTTTAACAAAAAAAAATTTGTGTTATGTATACTTATTCTTTTAATAAAAAAATATGTTAGAGTTAATACTATATGATAAGTGTTGCGAAAATACATTACTTAATATACTATATAATGCAATTTGACTTCCATTACTATTTGATTGAAAACAAATGTTATATATTTACATTTCATAGCTTGTTAAATTAAAAATAATTTTAAATACATATGCTTTATTTGTATAATCAAATTTTCTTTAAAAACAAAAGAAAACGTTATCACGCATTTTCATTTCCATTTAAAACAAACTAATTACAATAAAATGATTAGTAAACGAACAAGCTACGTCGCCCCCTTCTAAACCAATCCAACTAAAAACAATCGTAAAACACATTTTTGTTTTTAATTATATCCATACATGAGTCATGGTTTTGAAAATGGTTGTAGGCGTGAATACCGTTTACGATAACCATATATTAATGTTCTCGCTATAGCATGTGCTGATGCTGTAACGGTGTTCAAACAAACTGATACCGACAGAACTTTCCCAATTATGAACAAACACAAACAAACCAAAGAAGACAAATGTAAATAGGATTTCATATTTTCATTTACATGTGATTAGAGTATTCGTTATAACAATGTAGTATGCTAACTGTAAGTGAGCACTAGAATCTTGCAAGAACTTCATGTATTGTCTGTTTTGAGGCTCTTTCGGTTGTAGTAACAATGTAGTATGCTAACTGTAACCATACATCACTTTTTTGAATTTTTGCTATTGAAGCCAGAATTGGAAGGTTTAGATACTCAAAAACACATTGCAGCTGCATTTTTATGGATCACATTATGGACAATGCTTATTGGATTTTCAAAAATGAAAATCCTGGATTTAGAGTTTTTAGAAAACTGCTTTTTAATCATTTCAAAAAAGCTAAAATAAAATGGATTTTAAACACATTTTGGCTTATTGGCTTTTTGAAAACAACAAAAAGCCAATAAACATTTTTCAAACTCAATCCCAAACATGCTCTTTGTACACCATGTAAAACTGTCCATAAAGAGCAAAGAAAATAAAACAAGAATTATGAACTTAATCCAGCCAATTCGACTTGGGAAACGGGTTACCAGTTGAGCTGGTTCAATTAAAAACCGGCGGATTTTGATTAACGGTTCAAATCATGCAAACCAGACCGCTTATGCTAGCGAGTCTCGGTCAATCGGTTGGAACGGGTTAAAAAAATTGCCTAATAGTAGAGGTGCACAAAAAACCCGAACCCGGAACCGGACCTGAAATAAAAACCCGGAACCGGACCTGAAATAAAAACCCGGAACCGGTTTTTTTAATACCCGGGTTTTTAATACCCGAACTCGTACCGACCCTACCCGTAGCGTACGGATAGGGTATGCATTTTGGCACTAAAACCCGAACCCGAACCCGAACCGATTTATACCCGGTAATACCCAAAAACCCGAACCGGTTCCATACCCGGAACCGGGTTTTTCCAATACCCGAAACCGGTATTTCAAATATCCGAAAAATCCCCTAAAAAGTGCAAACTTTAAAAAAAATCCAATCTATATACCCAAAAAATACCCGGAAAAAAACCCAAAAAAACCCATAAATAGGGTTTTTTTAATACCCGATAATAGGGTATTCAAATACCCGGTTTTAGAATACCCGATTCTATACCCGACCCGAACCCGATGAATAGGGCATGGTTTTCCAACCCGAACCCGACCCGATTATTACTAATACCCGGTTATACTCGTACCCGGTCATACCCGAACCCGGTTACTTACCCGAACCCGGGTATTTAGAAAACCCAATTTGTGCACCTCTACCTAATAGGGTTAGATAAACCAACACTAGCACAAAAACAACTAATATACAAATCTTGTTTAAGTTGACATGTTTAATCTATTTAATTAAACAAGTCATGTTTGTGTCGACCTTTTTTAACCATTTTATTCAAAGAGTTTACAACCCACCATCCCGTTTAACATGTTTACAATCCATTTGACAAGTTTAGAAAAAAAAAAGAGTAACACTGGTTATGCTTGGATTACACGATTTAAGCGTGCCTGGGTCACCTCTAGATACCTTTGACACGAATAAATATATCATTCATGTACATTTAATTAATTAAACAGTACACCGAAAATGGCACTTATACTTGCTGCTGAAAGAAAGAAATCTGACAACCACTCAGTATGTTGCTATAGCTCCCGGGTTAGATGCAGACTCCATATCAGCAGCCGTCACTGGTTTATGCAACTGTTGAAACAGATGTTGTCAAAAGAACACATTTATTCAAGGGTTTTCGTAATCATATATGTAAAAAGAACTTACTGCTTTTGCAACATCAAACCAATGAAATGCACGCAAGAAAGCGTCTTGTTTTGATGGTAGATTATCATGATTCCATAACGTAATGTTATGGAACCTGGCCTTGGTCTGCCAACATGCGGTGGTAGTATCAGAAGCTTTTCTCTTTGTAGATGTTATCTTTCCTATCACAAATCCTGCATTGTTTTGTTTGGTTTTAACATATTTGACATGGTAACTGAATATGGGGACATATTAATAGTTTGATCACAAACAAACTTGGCATCAGTGAATATAATAATAATAATAATAATAATAATAATAATAATAATAATAGCAAGAAGTCATAACATCAATAATAATAAACTAATAATAATAATAATATTTCAATTCCATCAACATAACATAGTATAGTAAAGTAGAGTACGGAATTGGTACCAGAATAGCCATTCGGAAGTGTTGGGGTTGTGCCTTGCAGTTTCCTTCCTCGGAAGTGAGCCTTCATCACAGTCAGACCATCCAACGAAATACCTTCACAAAAACAAAACCCCCATCCCTAATTAATTATTAATAAAAATAAATAATATAATGATGAATGATTAGTGTACCAGTGGGTTTGGGGTTGAAGTGATGAGAAACAGGAGATGGTCCGTTGTACTTGATGCAGCAAGGAACCTGATGGATCTCATCGCTAATATCACATGACTAACCAAGATCCATCGCACCCTTCATTTTCATTTCTCTTCTCACTGCTGTCATTCCAAACAAACAGACAAACCCTAAATTGGTTGCTTTCGACCTTGCCGCGTTTTTATTATTATTATTATTATTATTATTATTATTATTATTTTGTGTGCTTTCGCGGGCACTCCGAGTAGTAGTAATTAACTACTGATTTACCTACACACGTAAGCCGGGAAATTAACACGGGAATCACAACGGTATATACTGGATAATTCAAAGATTATCTTTTAATCAGACACTTCTTAATGATTCAACACAAAATTACTAACAACCTCATTTTGAAACACAAAGACTATTAAAGTAAGGAAAAATTCTCTAACTATGTCTTTAACTCAACAAATTCAATTCTAATTCAGTCAAAAAGAATACTATATTACTAATTAACAAATTAGTTATTTTAGTGTACCATTTTTTTAAGAAAAAGAGGGAGGAGGCGTTAGTGGAAGAAATGACATGCTTGGATGTTTGAGATTACGACGACTACAACATGTCATCGTTTTAGTTCATCTCAAACTTATTGAGAATTCCCTTTAAAGAAAAGAGAGTATAAATATAAATAGAATTCTCATAATCCAAGTGATTGTATTTATATACTTATTCCTAATACGCAATTTTATATAATCAACTTAATAAATTTTTTTATTATTATTTATTTTTTATTTTTTATATATAATACAAACCGAGCTATATCTGGATAACGGGTAAGCGAGCAACAAGTTGCGCCACTATCCCCTTTTGAATCGCAAAACCTATTCTACTAAATATAAATAATTGGTTCATCGGGCTCTGCGATTCACTGTGGACCACCTTCTGCACCTGCTCCAAGAAGCGAACTTCCTCGGGAGCCAGGGATCCAAAAGTGTCGAAGGCGAATGGAATGAACACGTGCTGATTCTCCAAAATCCGAATTAACGATTTTTCTTCAATGTGCGGGCACCAATTCCAGTGCAAACATTAAACTACGCTACAATGGCACAAATATAAGCAAATGATACCAGGTATTTTCACTACCAATGCAGCACCCACTTTTTGAGGTTTCCAGGATCAGTACTTTGGTATTGGTATGATACGGTATTTTACCAATTTTTCCCTTCAAATACCATATACCGTACCAAGAACCTCTAATACCGGTACCCATTTTTTTAATATCAGCAATTTCATTTCTGTAACAGTACATTTCAGTACTGGGCCCATCCCATCCCATCCCATCCCATCCCATCCCATCCCATCCCATCTATGGCAACACTTAAATTATTTTATTGATAGATGTAAAATACAAAGTTAGGTGATTACATTTAAACCCTTGATTACTTACAAAGGATACCATTTCACTAAGCTGCCCTTTGCTCATGTTCTTCTCCACACAAATAGAATCTCAGCAAAAGTTATTCATAGATTACAACAATACCAAACATAGTTTATAACAGTCGCACGGAATTAAGACACAAGAAACAAGTCAAGAAAATTAAGAACGAACATTCTTTCACGAAGCATCAACTGAAGCATACGCAGCATCAGCAGACGATGTGTCCGTATCATTTAAACCCAACTCCTCATTCTGTTCCCATGATCTCTCGTACTCATCAACTGAAATTTTCATGCAAATTATTTCTCACAAATATGAATAATAAAACATTGCTGAGGACTTGAAACAAACTTACAAGTTAACTGTCGGTCATCTTTAATATCATCAGTCGCCGGTGCAATGAAAGAGTTTGCCAGAGCATCGTCTAAGATCAGTGTCCACGGTTCTTCTATATTCAGAAGCTGCATGCGTAAAATTATTGTTTTATGCAAAGACCGATTATCATGCAAAAGAACAATATAGAATCAAGATCCGTAACGTTAATTTCTCAGATTGAAGTGTGAAAACATTTTCTAAGATTCTGTCAACGAACTGACGTTCAGCGTACATATCGTGAACCGTTCGCCGGGAAGTTCGCTTATTTAATAAAAACAAGTTAAATGAACGTGAACAAAAGAGTTTGTTCATTTAGTTAAACAAACGAACATGAACACATGTCTCATTCGCTCATTTATGTTCGTTAGCTTACGCTCGTTAATACATTCATTTAAACTGTTTTGGCTCACTACAACTTACTAACTTTTTAGGCACAACACATTTTTATTCACATTACTTTTTTAAGTTTTTAACTAGTTTTATCTCAGTCATGAACCGTTCGTTTATACCGTTAACGAACGGACATAAACATAAACATACATTGACATGTTCATTTTCTTAAGGAATGAACATGAACCACAAAACCACATTCGTCTAGATTTGATCGTTCGTTTGCATAAAGTTGAATGAGGGCACACGACAGGCTACATCTGTTGTACGTTCTGTTCGATTACAAGCCTGACAACTTTGGTAGGGGCATAGATGTAAATCTCGAACAAAGGTTTACTATAAGGTTCATACCTTGTTGAGTCTTGCCCTAAAGTCCAGCCACCTGCTTCTTCTATCCTCATCCAGACTATCTCCAAAAGTGAATCCATGCACTCTCTCAAGACCTTCATGTACAGATAAACATACTTTTCAATTTTTCAAATTTCAAAAGCATCAGGGGCCATTTTGTAAGGTTCATAAAGATCAGGGTCCAGGGACTGTTTCAGATCTTTCAAAGTTAGTGCAGCTTTATGCAAGCCCAGTTTCTGCAAGATCTAGTAAATACTAGGAGTGCAATGGGCAGAGCTACTCGAGATCGGATCGATAAAAAAAATTCAAAGCGAGCAAAGCCTCAAATAGAGCTCGCTAGTTATCGAGCCTTGTATGGGAAGATCGAGCTTAAACGAGCTACTCTATTTGACTTCTCCTTGTATGGGAAGATCGCCTCAAAAGCATACAAGAATATTTAAAATTGTATGTATATACTAAATTATAATTAACAAACGAGCCGAGCCCGGGCTTTATAAAGAGTTCGAAATGAGCCGAGCTCGAGCCTAGTCAAGCTTGGGCTCGTCTACACCTCTAGTATATAACATCAGCTGAAGAAAAAACAAAGTATCAAGACGAACTCACTTTCACTGATTTTAGTGACCAAACCTTCCACGGTTGTCACAAGACCTCCCAATGTGCCACCTGCAAGCTCCAAATCGATCTCCGGGATTTTCACACTTGCAGTGTCTGACTGGTAACACAAGAGACGTGTTAAACATTCAAAAAGAATATTATGATTAGATACATATGTATATAAGCAGAGACATACCTTAATCACATCACGGCTTAAATCTTTTACATGTTTCACCACTAATGTCACTTTCTTTCCTTTTGCAGGTATAGCACCACCCGCCTTTAACTGCAAAAAAACAGATATTAACCAACCTTACAAGAACATGCAACCAACGGCCCAAAATTCGGCATCTTAATGAACGGTTACGAAGTACAAACCTCAGAATTTTTATATCCACAACCATCACACGTAGATGCCATCACGATCACTTCTTGGAAGTAAGGAATCTCTTTGCATATTCAAGCTAAACAAAACTTACACGAACAGGTTCTTACAAAATAACAACGAGAAAACAAATCATCATTTTATAAATAAGGCTGTTTTCCTTTTAAGCACCAAAGGATACTGGTTACAAACATCCGAGTCTCACATCTAACAGCACAAGCACCGCATGTTGATGGGAAAGTCATTACCTGCCGCATGATATATATTTATAAACTAGTGTTAACTAGTAAGTTTAACTAGAATTAGAATGAAGAGGAACATATTGTAAGCTCCATAATGTAACATTCAAAGCCAAGTTTCATATGCTTGTAAATAGTCTCTCCAGTGGCACTAACTCATCATCATCATCGTACTCAGTATATCCCACCAATAGCAAAGCTATGGTAGGGTCTGAGGAGGGTAAGATGTAGACAGCCTTACCTCTACCCCATAGGGATAGAGAGGCTGCTTCCGGTGAGACCCCCGGTGGCACTAACTCACAAAAGATTATTTCCCTTCTATAAGTATGTATGTATAATTCCTAATAAAATAAACAAACGTGAAAATTATCACATGTAAATCATTATAATATAATACCTCTTCTGGTGCAGTATACCGGAAAAGGCTTTCTGCAAACTCTGCACTATTTCCCTGAGCAATAGCACGTCTTCCAGCAACTGCTCCAACCGATCCATGCGGTTCAGATGTTTGATTATTTGATGATGTGTCATTTTCATGTTCTCTCGTTTGTGATTGGTCAACAAGATATCCGATCAACGCTTGTTGCTCGGGCGTTCGTTCATAGAAATCAATACTTAATGATGGATCTGGAGACGGAGCATACCTATTATTATTGCAAACCAAAAGTGTCAATCAATATGTTAACAATATATATGCAACACAATATGATAAAAGATGAAAATTACGGGTTTTCTATAAAGCTGTTGCCAGCTGGGTCGTCTAGTATGAAGGTAAAAGATGATGTTCCGGTTGCACATGCTCTTAGTTTCAGTATGAACTCGTCTATAGCCTTGGCGGTTTGTGGGTCAACTTTCTGAAAAGGTTGAAAATCACACTACAAACTGAAATAATAATAATAATAAAAAAAAACGAGATGAAGAGAGAAACCTTTCTTTCTTCTTGAAGTGCCTGTAATTCATCTGCAGCTCGGACCAGAATTCCTTCCAGCTGAAACAAGTGTAGATGAAATGTCAACAAAAACAGAAGTGACTTTTTTTTGTAAGAGAAAAATGAAGTCAAATAGGAAGTTACCGTGGATAGAGATCCTCGCTGCGACTCCGGAGGGATCTCAAAATCTAGTTGAGGTATCTGCATTGCATATACAGGGAAGAATGGTCAATGAATAATGATAATGATAATAAATAGGCCATTGTATTGTGACAAACAAACAAACAAAGGGGAGGTTAAAGTAACAAACCTTAATAGTAGCAGTTTCAGATTTCACGACTTGTCGATTAAGCATCTGTGCCATTCAATTATTATTATTACAGTAGATAGTTAACCACTCAAGTCAACGACTGGTCTTGAATGGGAGGCAAGGCAATAACAATAACAATAAGAATAAGAATAAGAATAAGAATAACAATAACAATAACAAAAACAATAACAATAACAATAACAATAATACTCCAGTACCTTTTGATCATCAGCTGATGAGACTTCCAAACGATAGCATGAACCTTTGGGTTGTATTTCACCTGCAAATTGGACCTCGTTATTCCTCTCGCTGCAATGAGGACACTCGAAGGCTGACAACAAAATCTGCAAACGAAATGAAATGAAATAATAATAATAATAATATTCAGCAACCAACCAGCCAACCAACCAACCAACCAGACAGAATCTTGGAAAATTAATTACCTTTCGAAAGTGTGGAATCAAGGTCAAGAGGAATCTGGTTGTCCCCTGTATGTATGTAAGTAACCACAGACAGAATAGAATATTAAATTCAAATCAACCAAAGAAAAGAATAAGAATGAAATGAAACATTTTACTTACATTTTGACCGCATCGCATGCAGAGGCTTTCGACCTGGTACACCGGTGCATCATCCTCATCGGTTGAAACAGCTTCAACAACAGACCTAACATCCATTATTAATTACTCACTCTTTATATTATTTGATTTTGCTATTTGCTATTTCAACGTAATACCAAGAAAGACTGGATTTTATTTGGTCAACAAGTCTAGAAGCAGCAGGAAGGTTGGAGAATGATATGATATTTAAACCCACCGCCCCCATACTGTATGGATCCACACCTATCTTATCTGTATATGTACGTACTAGGTTATTGTCCCGTGGACGTCACGGGAGGAAATATTAAAATCGTCTAACAAACACGTATAATTTCAAACGACAATATTTCTCGTCCTCGAAAGTAAGTTAATAGAACTTGTCTAAATTTGAAGAATAGACAAATTCTATTAAATCATATATTGGAAATAATGAAGGAGATAGTGAATATGAGGCTGTTACACATCTAACTTAGATGTGAAACTCATCAAAACGACGAAGTTTTGATTAAAACCAATTAAAAAGTAATTCTATTATTTTTGTTACCTATTTTATACCCACTAATTTCTCCTTGTCATTTTGCTCCTATCAATCAATCCCCAAAATTTTCTAATATCAACACGGTTTTCATCTTCTCCGGCTTCTAAATCATCCAAAATACTAGGTTCAGATAATAATTTGAAGCACACACTAGAAATAATTAAACAAAGTTTCAGTTTTATATCAAATGGGCGTATGTAATTGACTAATTGTGATTCATTTTAAATTTAATAGTGTAAAATTGGAAGAGATAAGGAAACATTAAGATAATGTTTGTAATCTAACATGAAGAAGCACTATTAATTCTTATATCATCGATCGTATACAGATTTAAAAGACTTTCACCACCCTTGCAAGTTTACAATTAATTCGATTTCGATAGTAATATTCATATTCAACGATAATATTCAATTAAGAGTTGCATTTAACAACATAAACCGATTTGGAGAAAGAAAGAATTAATTTGTGTTGCATATCGATTTAGAAAAGTATTTGCTGCTAGCCTATTTGGAAAAAAGATGAAAAGCGCTATCTATATCTATACTGTATATAAAGCATAAGTTAGGGACCTTTTAAAAGGTACCAAACTCATTGCTTTATATACAACTCATAATACATAAAAAAATATGAATACTAAGGGTAATTAAGTCTTACTCACAAATACAACTTTGGTTCTTCAACTTCACTATCTTTTATGTAAAATTTAATCATAGTTACATATATGCCCCCTAATTCAAAACTAACTACCCCACGATTTTTTAATGGTCATAACTTTTTCACACGTTAATATTTTTTTAAAAAAATTTAATCATAAAAACGAGCATTTTATCCTCTTTAATATGAGTATGATATTGTTATAGTTTTTTAGTTTTAAAAAGTTAACATGTTACGCGCTTACCATTTAGAACCGATTAATATGTCGAGTCGAGCGTGCTTGAGTCATTTGTAAAAGTACATTAGGGTCGAAATGAGTCGATACAAAAATATGGTTAATTTGGTTCAGGTTCGAGTAGAAAGGGGCTAGGTTAGAATGTTGTCTAGTCGGAATGGGTTTGGGGCCAAAACGGGTTGGTTTAAAAAAATGATTGATTTCAAATTACTGTATATTTCAGGTTTGCCTTTTGATTTTCGTTACATGTTACGCAGATACCGTTGTTTACATGTACTGGGGTCTATAAACAAGTGTCCAACACCACGTAACGCACATAACCTAATCTTGGTAAGGGCTCAACCCAATGCCCTACACCGTTAATCGGAATGAATTACACGTGTGGTGTTGGTTAAGCATGTTTTGATGTCGGTAACGTACATTCCTGTCCGGTTCAATCTTCGATAACACGCAATTGGCTTTGCACGAGTTACGCGTCCAATTTTAGGCTACGTGCACACTATCATCAGGTGACGTATGTACCGACACTGATTATGCGTTCAATAGAGAGTTGCGTGCGCGCCCTGCTGCATCGCGCGGGCACATAGCTAGTTTAATTGTATATTTAACTTGGGTATTAATCAAAACTACGTAGTTTTGAAGGGTTTCGCATCTAACTTAGATGTGTAACAGCCCCATATTCACTTTCCCCTATAATGAATTGTTAATTAGAAGATCATCGAAATTTGTACATTCATCTGTCGTCATTTGAACCCCCCCCCCCCAACATTTCCCTCACCTATATCCAATAGTCAATTCACAAATTATGTTAATAACCCATATTAGCTCAAACATGTTCTAAATCATGACACGAACCTGCGCAATTTGACATGCCTAACTACATATCCATATGGCTGTTAATAACAGTCCGGATGTAGCAACCATTCAATATAGTGACGTATTTTATTTTCCATTAGTAAGATACTAATAATGTATTCATTTTTTAATACATACAAAAAGTGAATAAAATAATTTTTAGTGGTTCTTAAATATTTAGTAGTAATTGAAGCTTACTATTGTATAATAGTATTATTCCTCCTAATCATTATACCTCCACATGGGGCGTCATCACCATAAAACTGCCTCAAAAAAGCTTTAATAATTTCAACAAAAGTCAATGATATAAATTTAAGTAAACATAATTAATAAATTAAATATGAAGATATGTTATTAAGCTTGGTACCAAATGTTGTGAAACTGAATCTCTTAATTTCTTATAAATAAAAAAAGTCAACACATTTTCCCATTTATATAGAGAATAGTAAAAGATTTTAATTACAATTAATTCATAAACTGGTGATTTTGCATAATTATGGTAAATTGAATGATATGTGGTTTTGGTAATTGAATGTGATTTTAATCCGGTTATTTAAATGATTTTGAATTTTGGGATATTTAATGATATTAGAAAAGTTAGTCTCACAATTTTTATTGTAGAAAGTAATTAATTTTGATAGATGACTATCATAAAGTAAATTAAGAAAACTATTAAATGATTTATCATAAAGTAAATTATTTTTTCTTTAGCAAACATCATTTTAATAAAGAAATATAGTACATACATAGGCTTAATTAATTGTATCATATCCCGTATAATAAACATCCTTTGAAGTTAGTTTATACATTTATTTTTAATTAGTTGACTCAATTAAAATTTTCATTTTCATATCCCGTCTCTAGTAAAAATTATTTTAATATATAGGCTTAACTAGTATACATTATTTTTTTATAAAGCTAAACAAAGTTATATTCTAAGCTTAATTATTTATGTTATTGTGTAAGGCCCCGTTACCGGTAGCCCTACTTTCGTGTTGGATTTACTTATAAACGCAGTTCTAATATCAGAGTTAGTTAAAAACATTCGCGGAATATAAAAACTTTGATAAAACATTTCATAACAATTCAAAACTTGTCTTAAACAACCAACTTGTCTTTCGAAATCTAAGTAATTAAAACATAACACGCCCTGAGCCCCCGATGCCAGTCTCTTATTCAACGCCACGTGTCCCCTCAAGCGAGCTGCCTCAACCTACTCACCTGCGTGCATACTAAAAGTCAGCTACGCTGAGTGAGTTCTAGTTAATCATACATTATACAGTACACACAAACTTATATTTTTTCATTCATACTTTCATACTTTCTTTTACACTAACTTACTTTCATATCTTACGTTATAAAGAGCATTACGCCCTACATTCATCGAGTATTATTAGGGCTCGGTACCCTCCTTCCTCGAGTATTATTAGGGCTCGGTACCCTCATTCCTTGAGTATTATTAGGGTTCGGTACCCTCTTTCCTCGAATATTAGTAGGGTCCGGTTCCCTAGTTCTCGAATATTAGTAGGGTTCGATTCCCTCTTCGTTACCATACAACCATACATCATACCTCGAGTATTATTAGGGCTCGGTACCCTTTTCGTAACCATACAACCATACAACCATCCTTTCCTTCTTTTATTAACTTTATCACGTTCATACACAAAAGCATACATATCATACTTACCTTATACATAGCGTTACAACCTGACAATACGTACAATATCCGAAGATCGTTCACGTACCATCAAGCAATCATTCATACATTTCACATTATTCACATAAGGCATACACTTATCTCTTAGGATAAGCGTATTAACAAACATATTGAGTATGCACACAACCCCGAAAACATAACACATATATGGGGCTAGAAACTCACCTGAACACGGTTACGTTCACCGTTAATTGTTATTCCCTTCTTGAGCTGTACACGGCTAACTGTATAACAATACACGTATCAATCATCTATCGCTATCTATATTGTGTTTCTAGTTCAAGTATAACCCATAACGAACGGGGGTCCGGGGGCAGCGCCCCTGGAAGCGGGGTTCTAGGGGCGGCAGCCCTTAGCAGGGTCCAAGGGGCAGAGCCCCTGGCTGGGGTCGAGCTTAATTTTAAGCGAATTTATCGTTAGCAAACTTAAGCATAGGCGAAATTAGTGTTCGGCGAAGTTAACCTTAAGCGAACATATGCCAGGCGAAGTTGTCATGGGCGAACTTGGTAACAGACGAACTTATACCTCAGCGAACTTAAGGTGGCGAAGTTTAGCAGTGGCGAACTTAGCTTGAAGGCGAAGTTGCTCAGCAGGGGTTACTGTTCGCTCTAAAACCTCTTAATCATAATCGTTTCATCGCGAAATCCTTGAATGCGAGTTTAACCAAACCCGTAAACATTCTCATGTTCATTTTCGGATAAAACTTGACCCGTAATAGCATAAAGCATGAAACTTTAAGGCTTAAACGTTTAATACTTGATCTAGGATTCATTTTACAAGAGCCGCACATATTCGCAGGTTTAACGAGTTCGTTTTAGCATCAAGTTCGCAACTTTATGTTTCATTTATATCCGATCTATACTCGTTCTAAGTTTCAAGACTAAACGTTTATAAAAACGTAATCTTTAGGATCAAAACATACCTTAACGGGTTCGTTTGGTTTCCTTTGGCTTGATTATGAACTCTAGATCTTGTGTTTATCTTGTATGCTAAAGATCTAATCACCAACTAGTGCTCGCTTGGCTTCGTTCCTCTCCCCTAGCTCACAGCCGAATATAGTGGTGTAGGGTGTGTGTGTATTTTGAGTGTGTAGAGATTTATGAAAGATGGAAATGTTAGTTAGGGTTTTAGGATGGTTTAAGGGGTATTTATATCCCTTAAAGCCCATGGACCTAAGGCCCATTCCCTTTGATCCATCTTAATTAGTCCAAGTCCATGATCTTTATAAATACTAATTTATTATTCAGGCTCAATAACTAAACGCGACTTTCTTTTATTAAATACGAAATTTAGGACGTTACAAGTCTTCCCTCCTTAAAGAGGTTTCGTCCCCGAAACCTAACTATTACATAAACAGATTAGGGTAGAACTTGCGCATCTCATCCTCAGCTTCCCAAGTAGCATTTGATCCTTTGCAATGTTTCCATATCACTTTTACCAAAGGTATAATCTTGTGACGAAGCTGCTTCTCCTTGCGATCGACAATCTCTATGGGTTGCTCGATGTAGTTCAATTGTTCATCAACCTCAATGTCCATCAATGGTACGTGAGACGTGTCATCAGCTAGATACTTCCTCAGATGAGAAACATGGAAGGTTGAATGAATTCCTTCTAACTCATCGGGTAAATCCAGCTTATAAGCTACTTCCCCCACACGATCTAAAATTTTAAACGGTCCAATGTACCTTGGACTCAACTTCCCCCTCTTTCTAAAACGGATAATTCCTTTCCAAGGCGAGACCTTAAGCATCACATTGTCATCAATGTTAAACTCAATCGGTCGTCGCCGCTTATCCGCATACAACTTCTGTCTGTCTTGAGCGGCTTTCATTCTCGCTTTGATCAGATCGAACCTTGAAGACATTTCTTGAACCATTTCTAGGCTTCCCATTTCCTTCTG
Organism: Bidens hawaiensis; assembly: GCF_021521415.1. Taxonomy (NCBI): domain Eukaryota; kingdom Viridiplantae; phylum Streptophyta; class Magnoliopsida; order Asterales; family Asteraceae; genus Bidens; species Bidens hawaiensis. The sequence goes on from NW_027500640.1 coordinate 50,982, forward strand.
ACCAATCTCACCCCAACACGCCAGGGTTCTACATCGTCTACCGTAAAGCATCTCGAACGGTGGCATACCAATACTTGAATGGTAACTGTTGTTATAGGAGAACTCCGCCAGGTGCAGATGATCATCCCAACTTCCACCAAAATCTAAAACACAAGCACGCGGCATATCCTCAAGGGTTTGGATCGTCCTTTCAGACTGTCTATCAGTTTGAGGATGATACGCCGTACTGATGTTCAACCTCGTCCCCATAGCTTCATGGAATTTCTTCCAAAACCTTGAAGTAAACCGTGTATCTCTATCAGACACGATCGATAACGGTATTCCATGCTTGGTTACAACTTCTTTAATGAACAAGCTTGCTAACGTTTCTGACGAGATGGCCTCTCGTATGGGCAGAAAGTGAGCACTCTTGGTCAAACGGTCCATAATCACCCAGATAGTATCATGATGCTTAGCTGTACGAGGTAGCTTAGTTATGAAATCCATGGTGATGTGTTCCCATTTCCACTCAGGTATCTCTAGCGGTTGCATCTTCCCATAAGGCTTTTGATGTTCGGCTTTGACTTGTAAGCAAGTTAAGCACTTACCAACATAATCCACTACATCATTCTTCATCCCAGGCCACCAGTAGTCTCTTTTCAAATCTTGATACATCTTTGTAGCTCCTGGATGAATCGAATATTCTTGACTTATGAGCCTCATCTAAGATTCGACCTCTGAGATCTCCATGGCGTGGAATCCACATACGGTCAAATCTAGTCTTAACACCATGAGTGTTTTCCAATAACTCGTCTTGCTGGCCATAAATCCTTTCTTTCTTAACTAATACTTCATCTACTAGCACCTCTGACTGTACCTTGACAATCTCTTCAAAAAGACTTGAGTTCATAATCAGCTGGTATGACTTCACTGTTGCAAGGACTTCCTCGTTCTTACGGCTTAGCGCGTCGGCGACCACATTAGCTTTACCGGGGTAGTACTTGATCTCACAGTCGTAATCCTTTATCAATTCTAACCATCTTCTCTGCCTCATGTTCAATTCCTTCTGCTCAAAGAAATACTTTAAACTCTTATGATATGTATAAATAGTATACTTAGTACCATACAGGTAATGCCTCCATATCTTTAAGGCATGCACTACAGCTGCTAACTCTAAATCATGCGTCGGATAAGTACTCTCATGGACTTTCAACTGTCTAGATGCGTAAGCTATCACCTTTCCTCGTTGCATCAACACGCAACCTAACCCTTGATGCGAGGCATCTGCACAAACAACCAAATCCTCATCACCATCTGGTAGAGTAAGGATTGGAGCTTGTGTGATTCTTTTCTTCAACTCCTCAAAAGCTTCTTCCTGAAACTTACCCCAACCGAATACTACCGACTTTCGGGTCATACCGGTCAATGGTGCGGCTATCTTGGAGAAACCTTCGATGAATTTCCTATAGTAGCCGGCTAACCCTAGGAAGCTTCATATATCAGTCGGATTCTGTGGAGTCTTCCAATTTGTTATCGCTTCAATCTTAGCTGGGTCCACGGTAATCCCTTCAGGATTGATCACGTGACCTAGAAATTGCACTTCTCGCAACCAGAACGCGCACTTCGAAAACTTAGCATACAACTTCTCTTTCTTCAGAATCTTCAATACCTCTCTCAGATGCTCAGCATGGTCAGACTCGCTCTTTGAATAAATCAATATATCATCAATGAAGACGATAACCGACTTATCCAACATCGGCCGACACACCCTATTCATCATGCCCATAAATGCTGCAGGAGCATTTGTTAGACCGAATGACATTACGAGGAACTCGTAGTGTCCATACCGCGTTCGGAACGCTGTCTTAGGGATGTCTACCTCCTTCACCTTCAACTGATGATAGCCTGATCTGAGATCTATTCGTGAGAACCAACTTGAACCTTGCAGTTGGTCAAACAGATCATCAATCCTTGGCAAAGGATATCTATTCTTTACTGTAAGATTATTCAACTCACGATAGTCTATGCACATTCTCATACTTCCATCCTTCTTCTTCACAAATAACACTGGTGCGCCCCATGGGGAAACACTTGGTCTTATGAAACCATTGTCGAGGAGTTCTTGCAGTTGGGACATCAATTCTTTCATTTCGGACGGTGCTAGACGGTAAGGTGCTTTCGCGACGGGTTGGGCGCCCGGTACTAAGTCTATCTGAATTCTATCTCTCGCTCCGGTGGCAACCCCGGAAGATCCTTTGGGAATACTTCTGGGTAGTCACGCACGATAAGAACATCTTTCATTTCTTTCATCTCGGCCGTAGCGTTGACAACATACGCCAGGTAGGCACAGCACCCTCGCCTTAGAAAACCCTCGGCTTTTATCATCGAAATGACATTAAGCCCAGAACTTTCCTTATCACCATAAACCGTCACCGCACTACCATCCAAGGACTTTAACCTTATTATCCTACTCCTACACACTATCTGAGCTTCGTAATCAGACAACCAATCCATCCCCAAAACCACATCGAACCTTCCTAAGGTCATAACATATAAAGCAACAGGGAACTCATGTCCCTCCAATTCTATCTTGCAGTCCTTAACCATTTTCATTATTTTAACCGAAGTGTCACTAGCGGTTTCTACTGTAAGAGTTTCAGACACTCGGCAACATTTCATTTTGGCTAGTTTACTAAATGGTGTGGCTACGAAACTTTTGTTTGCGCCCGAATCAAACAATACCGAAGCGGAAATACCGTTTACTAGAAACGTACCTGTGACGACATCTGGAATCTGCTTAGCTTGCTCCTGGGTCAGCATGTAGGCTCTGGTTCTTGGCCTATCTTGCTCAGTATCCTTCTTCCCACTCCCTCCAGCTTCACCCTCGGTACACTTCCTAGAAAAGTGACCTGTCTTACTACACTTGTAGCATGCATGCTTAAAACCGCACTCATGAACATAATGACCTGCCTTCCCACACTTGTAGCAAACATTTGACCCAACTCTACACTCTCCAGCTTGTATCTTTCCACACTTATGACATGTATCTGAACCCTTTCCCCACCTACACTCACCACTGTGTGCCTTGCCACAAGTCTTGCACTACCTGTTCTCCCAAACTCTCGGCTGCTTGTTCTTAGGGTTCCACATCTGGGTACCGGGTCGTTTAGCAGGAGTGACCCATTTCTTCTCTTTCTTCTCGTCTCCCACCACCACATCATCCGCAGCCACGTCTGCATAGACCATCTCTGCGAGTTCGACAACAGAATCGAAAGTAGCAGGTTTACTTGTCCTGACTAACATGCGGACTTTCTGTGGCAATCCGCTCACATAACACTTAATTCTCTTAGCCTCAGTGTTGACCATATCGGGCACTAACCTAGACATTCGGTTGAACTCAATGGTGTACTCACGATGTGTGATCGTCCCAGCTTTCAAGTTTAGGAACTTCATCTCCGCCGTTTCAACTTCTGCATCAGCACAGAACCTCTTCATCACTAACTCCTTCAGATCCTCCCACTTCATGGCCTTTCTCGACTACTTCTTTGCTCAATCGATTCCCACCAATACATTGCCTCATCTTCAAACGATTGGGTGGCATAACTGAAAGCTTGGTCAGGACGACACTCGCTGATTCAGATAATTTTATCCATGGTGGTTATCCACTGAAGAGTGGCGATGGCATCACCCAAACCAGTCAACTTCGGCGGGTCACATCCTTTGAAGGACTTATAGTTGCACCCGTCTCGGCCTCTTTTCCTATCACCGGTTTTCACAGACCTAACTCCACTCGAGGCCTCCCTCTCTTCTTCTTCATTTCTCACACCATCACCCCCTGCCCCTTCAGCAGTCCCTTCCCGACTTCTAGCAGACCCTCCCGGAGTAATATTCTTCATAGCAGTGGCTACAGCTTGAACAATAGCTGCTTGAATTGCGGGATCCAGTTGAACCCCTTCGTTGTTGACCGGACCTCCTCCAGTTGCACTCCCCTCATCTCCGGTGTTGGAGCTGTCTCAACCGAAGGTTGCTGGACACGACGAGGCCCACCGCGTCATCCAGTGCGACCTCCAGCTCCAGCAATCGTATTCTAAAAGGGAAAACACAAACATCATCACTCAAGGAACTATTTAGTACAATGATAGTAAGGCTAACAGTTAATAACAGTGGCTAGCTGTGATTAGCTGATCACGTTACTTTCCGTGTCCTATACACTTCCTTTTATGAGTCCATTTGTGCTCATACTACTTAAACAGTTAGTGAATCAAAACAATCAATTAATCCTATCCTTATCGATCACATATCCTTTCTTTATCTGTTATCATACATCATTTAATCATACATCTTACCTTTGCTGAGCTTGCTTGAGCGACCCATGGCATTCTTGAACTGGTATCTTGTTTCTTTTCTTACTTAAATCCCATTCTCTGTTCGAGTCTAAGCATGTAGGATGCTTAAATCTCTCGAACTTTGCTCTGATACCAACTTGTAAGGCCCCGTTACCGGTAGCCCTACTTTCGTGTTGGATTTACTTATAAACGCAGTTCTAATATCAGAGTTAATTAAAAACATTCGCGGAATATAAAAACTTTGATAAAACATTTCATAACAATTCAAAACTTGTCTTAAACAACCAACTTGTCTTTCGAAATCTAAGTAATTAAAACATAACACGCCTTGCCTTCCGATGCTAGTCTCTTATTCAATGCCACGTGTCCCCTCAAGCGAGCTGCCTCAACATACTCACCTGCGTGCATACTAAAAGTCAGCTACGCTGAGTGAGTTCTAGTTAATCATACATTATACAATACACACAAACTTATATTCTTTCATTCATACTTTCATACTTTCTTTTATACTAACTTACTTTCATATCTTACGTTATAAAGAGCATTACGCCCTACATTCCTAGAGTATTATTAAGGCTCGGTACCCTCCTTCCTCGAGTATTATTAGGGCTCGGTACCCTCATTCCTCGAGTATTATTAGGGCTCGGTACCCTCCTTCCTCGAGTATTATTAGGGCTCGGTACCCTCATTCCTCGAGTATTATTAGGGCTCGGTACCCTCTTTCCTCGAAAATTAGTAGGGTCCGGTTCCCTAGTTCTCGAATATTAGTAGGGTTCGATTCCCTCTTCGTTACCATACAACCATACATCATACCTCGAGTATTATTAGGGCTCGGTACCCTTTTCGTAACCATACAACCATACAACCATCCTTTCCTTCTTTTATTTACTTTATCACGTTCATACACATAAGCATACATATCATACTTACCTTATACATAGCGTTACAACCTGACAATACGTACAATATCCGAAGATCGTTCACGTACCATCAAGCAATCATTCATACATTTCACATTATTCACATAAGGCATACACTTATCTCTTAGGATAAGCGTATTAACAAACATATTGAGTATGCACACAGCCCCGAAAACATAACACATATATGGGGCTAGAAACTCACCTGAACACGGTTACGTTCACCGTTAATTGTTATTCCCTTCTTGAGCTGTACACGGCTAACTGTATAACAATACACGTATCAATCATCTATCGCTATCTATATTGTGTTTCTAGTTCAATTATAACCCATAACAAACAGGGGTCCGGGGGCAGCGCCCCTGGCAGCGGGGTTCTAGGGGCGGCAGCCCCTAGCAGGGTCCAAGGGGCAGAGCCCCTGGCTGGGGTCGAGCTTAATTTTAAGCGAATTTATCGTTAGCGTACTTAAGCATAGGCGAAATTAGTGTTCGGCGAAGTTAACCCTAAGCGAACATATGCCAGGCGAAGTTGTCATGGGCGAACTTGGTAACAGACGAACTTATACCTCAGCGAACTTAAGGTGGCGAAGTTTAGCAGTGGCGAACTTAGCTTGAAGGCGAAGTTGCTCAGCAGGGGTTACTATTCGCTCTAAAACCCCTTAATCATAATCGTTTCATCGCGAAATCCTTGAATGCGAGTTTAATCAAACCCGTAAACATTCTCATGTTCATTTTCGGATAAAACTTGGCCCGTAATAACATAAAGCAAGAAACTTTAAGGCTTAAACGTTTAATACTAGATCTAGGATTCATTTTACATGAGCCGCACATATTCGCAGGTTTAACGAGTTCGTTTTAGCATCAAGTTCGCAACTTTACGTTTCATTTATATCCGATCTATACTCGTTCTAAGTTTCAAGACTAAACGTTTATAAAAACATAATCTTTAGGATCAAAACATACCTTAACGGGTTCGTTTGGTTTCGTTTTGCTTGATTATGAACTCTAGATCTTGTGTTTATCTTGTATGCTAAAGATCTAATCACCAACTAGTGCTCACTTGGCTTCGTTCCTCTCCCCTAGCTCACGGCCGAATATAGTGTTGTAGGGTGTGTGTGTGTATTTTGAGTGTGTAGAGATTTATGAAAGATGGAAATGATAGTTAGGGTTTTAGGATGGTTTAAGGGGTATTTATATCCCTTAAAGCCCATGGACCTAAGGCCCATTCCCTTTGATCCATCTTAATTAGTCCAAGTCCATGATCTTTATAAATACTAATTTATTATTCAGGCCCAATAACTAAACGGGACTTTCTTTTATTAAATATGAAATTTAGGACGTTACATATTGTTAACTGGGTCTAACTTTAGATGTATGAGAATTGACAATTCATGCCAGTTACCAAAGTTCATTTAATTGATATGATTAATTATATTAATGGTAATAAATATCAATTACTAACTTATTCTTGTACATTACTAATTTGATGCTCTAGTTTGAAATATGGCGTAGATTTAAACATATCAATTTTAATTATATTGTAATTAATCGTGTTTAAAACATTATATCACCTAACCTAAATAAAACACGTATTAAAAGAATCTTTATAAAAACGTAAATACATTAATTAATTAACAATAATAATTTATTGGTTACCTTAATTAAAACACGGTAATTAAAAAATTATAATAAAGACATATTAAATTGGTCAAATGTATTAAAGATTCTATAATGTACGTAATCACCGGATTATTAACTATATAACATATTTTTGTAAGTGGTTAATAATTCGAATTTCAAAATGGTTAAAATAAATAATTTTTATTATTCACTTAAGGAATTTAGTTGAAATTGACATTAAATTCACAATAACTTGAAATATTTAGAAGAAACTAATATTTTTTTATTTAATGCATGAATATTGAATTATTATGAAATGAGTTTATATTTATGGATGGTATTAAAAAAAAAATAAAAAGGGTTGAAAAAAATTAGTCAAATTAGGAATGAGAATTATGTTTAAATATGTAAATTTTATTTAAACCTATTCAATATAAATGGTCAAATTGAGTCAAATCGTTAATTTATTCAAATTGTTGTTATTTAAACTTATTCAATATAATCAAATATGTAAATGCTATTTAAACCTATTTAATATAATTGAACTTTGACCAACAACAATATAAGATTGATTATCTTACTATAGATAATTAATGTATTATAGAATAATCAACTAAATTTCATTTCGGGATTATATAATAATCAATTAAATTATGTAAATTGTGAAAAATAAATAAATACATGAATATTAACATAAATATAAATCAATATTAAACAAAAATAAAAGACATCTTATCAAACAATTCTCAATCCATGAAATTAGCTATACCAAGTTGGGGACAATAACCTGAAATGATAAAATTAAATATTAATATTAATATCACATAATAAATATATTACAAATTATGAAAGATTTGAATCATGTGAAAAAATGTAAAATTGATGTTATAACTTACAACCGAAAAATTTGAATCGCGTTACCGGAAAAACAAAATAGTGAAGATCTCCATTATATCTTCGATTTTGATATATAACCTAAAAAGATTATAAGAAAAAATCATATAAATACAACAAAAACGGAGAATTGTCAGATTAATTTTGGATTTTGATATAGAATCTAAAGATATTATAATAAAGTAATATAAAAATTAAAATAAATATAAAACGTTATCGGAAAACCGTAATAACTTCAACATATTAATTCAATCTTGGATTTTGTTTTACAACCTAAAGAGATTATAAAAAAAAATTATATAGCAATTAAAATAAATATAAAACATTACCGGAAATCTTACTGGAAACAATAGAACCTTACCGGAAAAACGTATAACAAAATTGGCCATTACCGGAATACAGGAGACGGTTGAGGAATAAGCCGAGAGAGAGAGAGAGAGAGAGAGAGATTAAAATGGTTAGGGATTTGTTAGTGTAAGAATTACCGTATGAATGTTAAGTATTTATACACGAATTTCCAATTGTAATTAGAAACAAAAAATTAGGGAAACTCAATTAACTTAAAATAAGGACGAAAATTTGGGAATTAGGATTAATTAATTTTTAAAATTTCAATTACTAAAATGTAATGTTCATAAATTAAATCTAGACTATATTTAAATACGGAATTAAACTTACTAATGTAGAAATATAAATTACTAATTCAAAAAAACAAAAAAATCATTTAGGAACAATAACACTTTTAAGCAAAAAAATTAATAAGAAAATGGAAGGTATAAAAACAACAAAAAGTAAAAACCTTGGCACAAAGCTAATCGTTTTTAATAAAGAGGCTTTGATGGTGTAAGAATTAGCCTATCAAATGTACGTATTTATACCAAATGAATTAGGGTAGACTAAATTATAGAAGGAAGGTATACATGTAATTGATTAGAAACATAAATTTAGGAAATTTCAAAAAATTTCAAAAAACTTATAGTAAGAACGAATAGAAGGGAAATCGTAATTAATGGATTTTCAAATTTTGAATTTTCTAAAATGCAATGTTACATAATTAGATTAGTATAAATGTAATATTATTTAATTTAAATGTTGACTATATTTAAACATACGGATATAAACTAATTAATGTAAAAAATATAAGTTACTAATTATATTATTTACAATAATATAATTAATCATTAATTATAACACCATATATTATGTAATGTAATTCATCTAAGGTGTGAAAATAAAAGTTACTAATTTTGTTATATATATGTAACTAAATTGTTAATTAGTAAATTAGTAAATCGTAATTATAAGTCAATGTTTACAATAATAAGTCAATTGGTCAATGGGTCAACAATGGATTTGTAACTCAATTGTTATTGTTAAACAATAATAAGTTAATGGATTTTTATTATAATTGTTAAAACTTAATGACCGTAATTAAGTCAATGGGTCAGTGGGTCAATGGGTCAACATCCGTAATTATAGTAAAACTTAATGATTGTTAATTAATTCAAATTTACATTCAATTTACACCATAATTTATACAATAATTAATTCAAATGTATAAATTAATTACATTCAAAGAATATACAATAATTAATTCAAATTTACAAATTCCGTAATTAAACCATTTCCTTAATCAAATGGGTCATCATTTCCTAAATTTAACATGAATGGTACAAACCTTTACAACTTTATGAATTTGATAAATTTAAATAAATATAATATTTTAACAAAATTTAAATATTTTAAATCGGTAATCTCTCTATATTATATATATATATATATATATATATATATATATATATATATATATATATATATATATTATCCGTAATCTCTATATTAAATCCGTAATCTCTTCTATTGATGAAATATCAAATAATTATCTAGATTATATATTATATATTATCTAAAAAATTAACAAAGGTGGTGAATTAAATCAACTAAAAATAATAAAAAATTCAAAATGAGATTTTAAATATTTGGTTTTCGAAACTATAGCTACGATTTTAAAATATTAAATTAATTAGAATATTCAAAATGAAAAATTAAACATTAAATGAAGGATGAAAGATAATACTTTAATAGCATTGATGAATCTTATTCTAATATATTACTGATTTATTTTATTAAGATAAAAATTCGAGAAGCCATTGATATACATGGAAAGTATGAGAATCAACCAATAGAAAGTGAGAAAATGGACTTAAAGCCTATTGCTTTAATAGTATAGTTAGATAATGGCAGATAAGGCATCTGACAACCTGCTACAATCAAATCAGTCAAACCTTGTATTCTAACCCTATCCACATCGGATTGAGTCAAATCTCAATTTTTAAGCCTTCAGGCTCCCTTCCTTTCTCTCTATATATCACAATTCACAAACACAACACAACATACATTACACATAACACAAAAAATGTCGTGATATGATCATTTGTTTCTAGGCTCGAACGACGAGCAGTTGAGCTATGTGTATAACAATTAGTCGGAGCAGACATGCTTACCAAATTTGAATGTACTTCCAGACTTGAACCAGGAGCCAGGCTATGATATATCGAGCAGTCCGACTTACCAAATCCTGACCAGTTTTCTTTGTATATTTATATAATATAATTGTAGTCATTAGTTATTTTTAAATAAGATTTGTTGTCATTATATTTTTTCAGGGGCATATCATATACGATGGTAGTCAACCTTCTTGGTCGGATGATAATAAAACGTCGAATACATACGAAGTCCAACCGGAAGAACAACCTTATGGTCAGCCCTCGTACCAGTACCTGTAGAAGGGTCGCATTACGGAACCCAATCTTCAAACCAGTTAAATGTAGATGGTCCGTGTTACGGAACCCAAAATTCATACCAGTTACCGTTAGAAGAGCCACAATACCGGTCATGGCCAATACCGAATTACGTCGAGGATGCCATTCAAAAGGCTGATGGCGAAGGAGGCGATGATGCTGGTGGTGATTGTTAGGGGTGTTCAAAGTCGGATATTCGGACCTTTCAGATAGTGGATTTCACTATCCGAATCCGAAATTTCGGATATCCGAAGTTCGGATGTCCAAAGTTTCGGATATCTGTTCGGATAGTGACACAAATATCCGAAACTCAAAATTTTTTTCAAAATTGAAGACATAAATCAAAATTTGAATAACAAAGCTATAACAAATATGAAAAATGAAACTGTTAAAAACTTTTGAACATGACAAAGAATTGATGGCCAATAACCAAACAACTAATGGCCAGAAACACCACTTGTTATCCATTATAGTGTTTTGTTTTCTATTACTCTAAACTACTGATAATACAAACTGCTGACACCAAATAACTGAAAACTCGACAACTGTTTTACAAACTATAGAAGATTATAACTGCTGAAGACAAACAACTGATAACTCAAACATCAGTTGTTAGAACAAAGATAAGTAGTTAGCATAGGATTCTCTATAGGCAGTTGTTTGTATTTAGTTCATCTGTAGTTTCTAACTATTTTTGTTACCTGTCATTATCACCCTTAGCTCATCAGTATGTTTACACTTGTATAAAATGAAGATGAGAGTCTCATATTCATTAGCTCTTTTCACGTCACAATACTCCCCTGAATCGTGTACTTTTGTACTAGAAAATTTAGTGTGAATGATGAGCTAAGGTTGAGGGGGGAGCAATAGACTGTAATCATTCAATTATAGTTAATGCATAGTTGTTCTTCCATATGAAACCGATTATTTAGCTCAAATGAATTTTGTTTATTAACTTGTTAATTTCATAGACTAATTGAAGTTATAATTCAAATATGATTTCAATTAAAGTGATACTAATCCATTCAAAGGATTAGACCAATTGTTTACTGTTTCATTGATTGTGATTTGTGTTCAAGTAACTTATATTATTAGATCTATGATCCTAACAATTGGTATTAGAGTTAGATTCACTGAATTTGATAATCAATTCAGTATCATAGATCTAAGTTCAATTTGATATTTCCATTTGTAGATTCAAAATGGATCAAAATCTGTTTCATACTCTGTTATTATTGAGAAACTAATTGAATTGAGAATCATGCCATTCGTACAAGATCCTCACGACACTAGTTCTATCTCAAGATCACCCATGTTGGTTCGAAATCAATATAACATACATGCTCAAAGAATGCTACACCATCTATGCAACCAAAACACTGGTTGTTGGAGATCTGTAGTTCATGGGCCTCATTCCCCTAAAACTGTTGACCCATTGGATAGAAATAAAACGATCAAGAAGGATCCAAAGGATTATTCTGATCAGGATCTTTAGAAATTTGAACTGAATGCCAAAACTTATGTTATTTTTAAGCCATGGTAATTCCAAATGAAATATAAGGTGGATTGATTCATCACAAGTCTGCTAAGGCTTTGTGGGATGCACTGAAAGAACAATATGGTGGTACCCCCCACAAGTCCTTAAGAATACTTGTAAAATTCTCAGGCAGCAGTTCGAAGCATTTTGTCACTTAAGAGGAGAGAGTTTAACTCAACAATATGAACATTATAGTTGATGTTACCTTTACAAACTCTGCTCTTAACAACCTATTTCTGAGATCACTTCCAGAAAATTGGGACACTCATGCTATTATACTAAGAACTTTACCAAATTTTCAAGATCCGAGTCTGACTATTCTTCATGGCATGTTACTTACCTTTGAAAGGGAAATATGTCAAAAGAAGAAGTTTATCACTACGGGTAAATCAAATGATGATTATACCATAGGATAAGCACTTTTATGTCAAGAAACTCAATCTATCCAAACTACTGACCAAAGTTATGACTATCAAATACACATGACAACTGGTATTGGATTAGCAGTTGACAATCAAGCATTTGTTGCTCAAGATAACTCTCCACATGTATCTGGCAACCTTTCATTTACCATGGAAGACATACAATATATAGATCTAACTGATTTGGAAGAAATGGAAATTTTAAACTCCTTGGCATTGCTTACAGTCAAGTAAAACAAGTTCCACAAAAGGATAGGAAGGAAATTCCCTGACATACATAATAAGACAAACGTGGGCTATGATAAGGCGAAAATGACATGTCCCAAGTGTGGCAGGCTAGGACATTTTGCACGCGAATGCAGAACTCAGTCATTGCCAAGTCCTAATCATGTTCAGCCTATAATAACCTACCCAATTTCACCTCTTCATCCTCACTTACAGCCTCAATCTTTCAATAACCTCTCCATAGCACACTTTGCTCAAACCTCAAATGTGCCAAATACTGTTCCTCTTATCGGTATTTACCCATGCCTCAACAAGTGCAGCATATGCAATTTTTCCAACCTCCTGTCATGCAGCCCATTAACACAGATTTTAAGCCAAATCCTATTGCTACAACTAGATCATCTTCATTTAGTCAAGATAACTCCAAGAAAAGTTTCTTTACTCAAGAATTTGTCAATTAAAGTAGACTACCTGAAGAAATGAATACCAAAGATCTAGCTTTGGTGGTTATAGGAGAATAACAATCTGAGGAGAAAGAATTGGAGACTAGTTTCAACAATGACATACTTCAAGCATTGATGACAAGTAATGTTTATGCAAGTACACAAACTGCTGCTGAAAAGGTCTTCCAAACTGCTGTTGATGAGGTAACACATGAGATTTGTCAAAAGTTGTGTTAGTACATAATGTCTAGTGCTAGGGTCTTGTATTTTGTATGGGAAATAGGATTTAATGTAAAATGATGGATAAAAACATATACGGGCATATCATATAAATCGTATATGTTATACACCGTATATGTCATATACATGCGTATAAGTTTCATACACTATATATAGTGTTCTTATCCGTTCATTAACGAGTATACAACACATTTGTGAATTCCCAATTTCTCTTATTGTCATATCTATTGTAATCATTAACATTTGATGATATATAAGTGCCTAATTGTTAAAGTATTCCTTGTGTATTTCATGTCGTATTGAATTCCACACTATACGTTAAAGAGCAGATATAGTTCACGTCGATCTCGATTGATTCGATGTCTTTTCAAGTGGTATCAAATCTTTTAGGCTCTTATCTGCTTTGAGAACACAAGGAATTGTGAAAGTTATGTCCGTTTGAAGACTGTTTCTATAATTCACCTTGATTTTACCATCACAACCTTATCAATTCTTCACAAACTGTTCGTACACACATCATGCATAATCCTATCAAAATTCAGATCAAAATAAGCCTTAATTCATCATCAGTTGGACAAAAATGATGTTATCCGTGTATTATTCTTTCAACGGATAAGTATAGTGGATAAGTTGAACATATACGATGGATGTATTGTGGACTTATACGCCGGATATCCATATACGGGTAAAATATACTTATACGCTGAGTTGCTGATTCAAGGACTTATACGTGTCTTGGGTTTCTTGCAAACTTATACACTGGGATTATACTTATACGGACAATGGGTTATTTGTGTTTGCTTTTTGGATTTTCTAAAAATGGAAAATTTAAATGCGTTCGTGACTCAGCCGTAAACTTTACTTCAGAATCTTAATCTTGAGAATGAGATGGGAATGTCTAATATGCCACCAAAGCTTCTTAGACTGGAAGCTTATCCGAGTTGGGCTGACAAGTTTGAAACTCACGTTCAAGCCGGGATATATAATATTTAGATTGCTGTTGAGGAAGAATACTTAATTCCAAAAATGAGAATGGAATAAGCTATCGTTTATCACAAATTCCAGAAGCTAACAAGGCGACGTTTCATAGAGAGAAGAAGATGTTGAACCTGTTTCAACAAGCAATTAAAGCCAAGATCTTTCAATTGCTTTAGCACAATGTCTCTTGTTATTCGATCTGACAAGCACTTCTCAACAAGGATAGAGGAAACCCGGATATGAGGAAATCTAAAATGACATTGCTCAAGAAAGAGTTTTATATATTTTTACCATGGTTAAAGGTGAATCATTTCCCCAATTAATCGAAAGATACTATCACTTGGTGAATGAAATGAAGAGGATGGGCATTGATAGAGAGGAATTTTAGTACATTGACAAATTGGCCGATGCTTTACCGGAGTATTGAGAAACATTATTATGATATAGCAATTTAATCTAGTTGCTTATGCTCGACTCACCCTAGCTTATTTCATCGAAAAGCTAGAATCACAATAATTGGAATTGAGAAAGAAGCAGAAGAAGAAGAATACCTTTGTTATTCAAGATATTGAATTGTATTTCAAAAGTTCTCAATCCATGGTACCTCAAGACCCGGAGATTCAAACCGCTTACTGCACTGAGGGAACTGATTTTGTGGGGGAATCAACATAGTGGATCACAAACTCCACAAACTCCTCATTTTTCTAGAAAAATTCTGATGTCTTACAATGTAACATTGCGGTAAACATCAAAAACAACAATGGTCTGACAGCTGTCAACGTCAAAGAACACATGACTTTTTTAGGATCCGTTCTAGAATATTACGAGTGTCTGATAGCTAGAAGAATTGGGAACTAATATGACCAAAGAGGATTATGATCAAATTGATCTTGAGGAGATGGAAATGCTTGATATAAGATGGTGCATGGCAAGTGTTATCCGACGAGCTCAACGTTTCAAAGAGATTACCGATAAAAACTGCTTCTATAGAACTTCATCCAAATTGGGGTTTCATAAGTCAAAAGTGAGATGTTTTCGGTACTAAGAGAAGGGACACTTAAAAATGGAGTGTATGTGTAACAACTCGGACTTTCCAAGATTTAATATTATTATTAAAACCCGACCCATCTTGATGTTCGAGAAATTTTACCGCATTTATCGAGTAAATTAACTAATTTTATATTATTATGTAATTAATTTTATAAGCATATTTATAACTTTCTAATTCTGGCAATTTTAACCCAAACATAAACTTTTACCCTATTGTGTTTCCACTTTCTATCTTCAAGGACCATACTGCAATATCTGTATTATAATTATTATATTAAAACCATCTTGGACCCATTTACCCAAGATCTGACCTAGATCCTAACTCATACTTAGAACCCGATTATACTTGGTATAGCTTGGACCACAATCTTTGCGTTCAATGTGAAAATTGAATCAATTTTATATCAATCCTTCCTTAATTCGGCCTAACCGAGTCTCTAAAAAAATGAAATCCGTTATAACGCGTATTGACACGATTGATAAACCTTCTTTACCCTAACTCGCTAATACACCTTTATAGCAACAATATTTCAATTGAGCACATCAGCGGCATCCTTGAACCAGCGAAAGTTGAAGCCCCATAGTTAATTGAATTATAACCATCCGATTCTTCACGTCTTTAATCGTTCTTTGGCTGGAAACTGCGTGATCTAATTAAACCACCATTCATCATTGTTTCAGGTATTTAGAACATGTTTGTATTTCGTCTGGATCTGTCTAACGAAAGCCCTATGGTTAATTAATCAAACTCAAACGGATTTAATCAATTAAACAATCTAGGGTTCATAACTAGTCCGCTTCTGTTATTGTATTCAAATTGTCTGCTCTATGCTTTAACCAGTTAGCACCCTAGCCCAGTTGGCTAGGGTGGTTGTGTATTATGTTCAGACCGCTTGGGGGTGGGGGGGGGGGCGGGAACCCCCAGCCCCCTTTGTTTTTGATTTTTGATTATACAATGTTAATTAATTATATTGCATCAATAAATAATATTTTGAATGTTATAAAATCTTAATTAATTCATTTTTGGTTAAAACCGACATATTAAACTAGTCATTTTCTGAATCATCGTTAACATTATATATATATATTGGTTATTGAAATTTGTTAAAAGTTTTATTAGTTAAAAAGAGTTAAGTCTAATACATATATATATATATATATATATATATGTATATATTATAATCTCATTAATTAACAAATTACGATAAGTTCAAGCATTTCATTTATAAAAGACCATATTTTAAATAAATATTATTATTTATTATCTATTATATATAATTTTTATTTAAATAGAAAACTTCATTTACAATAACTATATTAAATGTTTATTAATGTAATAGAAAACAAATAGCTTTAAATAATCTATCCAAATTTTATAAATATTTATTTATGTTGTTTATGTACTTTGGTATAAATAAATCATATTATTTACGATGAAACTTTGAGAATAAAATTTATAATAAATCTTTGTAATATAGAAATTTCGCAAGAACACACCCGATCATCAAATCTCGAACGTCTATCTAGTTTAAGATTCATTGTTGAAATCATAAGTTATTTAAATTCGTTTCCGTAATTATTCGTTAATAGGACATCTCGTCAGTATTCCATGAAGAGTTGATCTATCATCTATATTCTTATTATATTGTTTTCCTTGTTTTCTCGTCTGTTATGGTGAGTACCACATTCCCATCTTTTTACTCGTTTTTTCCACGTTTTGGGGACATATGCGTAAATTATATTTCTCATATATACTTAGACTCAAAACTGCAACTATTGTCTTATGCGTTGACAACTTATACCTTACTTGTTTATGTGCTTATTTGCTTTGTATGCTTCTGCATTCGGAGAGGTCCAACATAATCTCAGTTTAGTATGATCATACGCCAGTCGTTAGCCTTTGTGCTTCTCGACATCTCAGTTATACTTGCTCATTTGGTTTATTTGTTATTCTCATATGACTTGTTGCAACTACTTATATATATATATATACTATATGTACATTTAAACTGGTGTGTTGCTCACTAAACTTTGTGTTGATAAAACTATCCTATTTTCAACGCATATGCAGGTTATCGTGTGAAGTGATTATCAAGATCGTTTGAAGCAATTTAGGATGCATGTTAGAGAAGAAGATACATGAGTTAGATTTGAAAGTTTATTTTACTTGTTTACTTATGAGTTTGATGTAATTGAATATTTAATAAAATTTAATAGATATTAACACTTTTTGTAGGTTCCTGGACGGATCGTACACGGGATGTCGCTAACAACGCAGGTGCGGAATCCCTGCGTAGGTAGATACGAGTGCAGAATATGAATTAAGCAATCACACGAGCAATGAACGAACACGTTGTATTGATAACTCGAACACGTGACACTAGGTCACTATTACAGACACTGACACGTAACACTCGAAGTGAACAACTGAAACGAAACCCTAAAAACCCACTCTGAAACTGTTCCGCTGAACAGTTTATATACACGACAACTTCGCCTCAGGCGAAGTTGTCAATAACTTCGCTTGTTCAACAAGTTCGCCTGAGCGAACTTGTTGACAACTTCGCTTGTTCAACAAGTTCGCCTGAGCGAACTTGTTGACAACTTCGCTTGTTACAAAAACATAAACATAATCAAAAACATAATTACATTACAGACTCGATTACAAATGCTAGACTATGAACTACTGACACACATGTACCAACAGACTCCCCCTTGGCAGTAGCTTCATATCTTGATCTTGAATTCTTGAGTCTTGTAATCTTGCATCTCTACGCGTGCGCTCCTTCTCTAACACATACCGACACCACCCGTTGATATTTCCTAGCTTGATCCTTCCAAGCAGGAATGTAGAAGATCTTCTTCTCGTTGAGCATTTTCAGATCAGCCTGCGATAGATTAACAAGATGCATCGGGTCGTAAACCCTAAGCACTTCTTGTTCATCCTCATCTTCCATTACCGCCTCCGCTGTCTCACAATCCACGAACCACCATTTTAGGTCTTTGAGCACGTCCTTGGGCATGAGCTTCATCGGTACTTCTTTAAGGCACCGGATCGTTTTATATTTCATAACCATCCAAGGTTTTCCATCAACTCTCAGACCTCTATCCTTGTCTTCGACAAGTTTCCCTTTTTGTGGTTTCAGTAGCTCAAACTTTTTCTCTTTAACGCACTCCTTCCACACGATCTTCCCAATGATTCTAGCCATGTTGTCTTCACTTCTGTTTATCAATCCCAATCTGGCTAAATCTTTTACCTCACATTCTGGCAGTGTGTTTAGAGATCTCAACGTTCTCCTGAAGTACTGAATGCCATCGTATCTCTTGATCACGAAGAGCCGCAGCTGCTCGTCATATAACCAGCAGATAATACCTTTCTTAGCTTCTGCGTATCCCTTAATATTGTAACTTTTTCTGAACATCTTAGGGACCGCCGGCTTCTTCGTCTTTATGAACCAGTGAGCACAACTCTCCTTCCAATTCGGTTGTTCCTCCCATTCAGTATCTTCCACCACGCTCTCATCACCCAACTCTGGTCTCTCAACCTCCGGAATCTCGTGTTCCACGGAGTCATCTACAATCTCACCCTCCTCTATCACGTTTTCAACAGTAATCTGCTCTCCGATCCTCTCGATCTCATCAACAGGCAGCACATCATCTTCATTCATAAACTCATCATCCTCCTCATCCAACTCTTTCAACGCATCTATAACATCTTCAACATCAGCATCATCATCAACATCCACAACGTCGTCACCGGCTGCACTTGTAGACTCCCCCTCAGCTGTGGAAGCCCCAAGAGCCTGAGAGGTTCTTGGCAGCTCACCACCTGCACCTTCCGGTGCATTGGGATCATCGTCATGATCTTCTCTACGTTTCGTCCTCAACTCATCACCCCTACAAGTCTTCTCCCCCTGAGATGCCAAGAATGCCTTGAAGGCATCTATTACTTGTCCGTGATAACTTCGCCTTAACCATAACTTTGCCTGAATCTGAAACGACGACTGTTCAGATTCAATCAGCCAAGATCCGATGTTTTCGCACAAATTGACGATCAAGGAGAGACGAACAACACATAATAATGGTGTTAAGACGTAAAGCTCGTCTATGAACACTTAACATAAGGTTGAAAATTTTGGATTTGAAGGTTCGACGACCCGAGGTCTCGAACCGGGTAAAAACTATAAAGAACGAGAAAGTTTGGGAATAATATTGTCAACACATACCGTCAATGAACACTAGAAACTGAAATCAAGGATCGAAATCGAAAAGCAAACAAGATCTCCGGATAATTTGATTTCGGATTATATGTTCGCCGGAATTTTAAAAATAATGGTACTGTTCCAGATTAAAAAGTCCTTATATAGGGCAGAGTCTGTTCAGGCGAAGTTACGCTTAACTTCGCCTAGGCGAAGTTAAGCACAACTTCGCCGAATTCAACAACTTCGCCCGTAATTTCAAAATCAACCCTTTAAGTTTGAAGAATCTTGCACTTAACATTAGAAGCTTCCAAAAAGAGTTAAACAAAAATGATCATGTCCAAGTAACCAGTTATACAATAATACAACTACAAAAATAGAAAAACTTATAAAAATTTAACGAAATAGGGGATCAAATTTCAGTCTAGTCAGGGACCACTACGTTTTTAGAAAAGATCCTGACAGGAATCATACTTACTGCGTGACTGTCACTTGGATCCGTGTTTAGCTGTATTATGACTTAGAGAAACAGGTTGTAGGCATGTAAATAACTTAAATGGTTTTCATCGTTTCTGTTATACGGATTAAGGTTCAGTTAAGCTCAAAATTTTAAGTGGGCAACAACTCAGAGATAATGATGCCTTCTATCTATTCTCAAAGCGTATTTGGCGATACCCAAGTCATCCCGAATTGACTTCGACCCATAGTGTCTGATTAACTTGTAGATACTCGTTGTCTGCTTCCCGTTCTTTTTCTTACTCCAGAATTGAGAAGTCTTGATTGTTACCATGACTCATAGTACTGAAAAATATACATGTTTTTTTTTTTTTTTTTTTGAACGATACATACTTATAGACTTCGGAGTACTAAACCACTGCAAGTCCCGAATCTGGATCACTGCAGTGTCTTGAAATGCTTTCTTTACGGGAATCAGAACACTCACGGGCTCGTGTATGACTGGGTAGTCGCTTTTCTGCCTATCATTCGGAAAGATATGTATGAAGACATTCAAAACTCTTAAGGAGTTTCCACGTAAAATCGAGTAATTTAAGTTAGTATCACATACACTTTTACGCACCATAAAAATTACCATGACTTACAATGACTGTTCTAAAGCCTTTTAAGCTTAATAACTTCACTAGTTAAGCACACACAATCAGCATATATATCATTTTCCAAGGTTGGATCAACTTTCTGTTAGACATAGCACATTTACTTCATACGAAGTAATAGACTTGAAAAGTAATTTCATTTCCCTCAAAATTTTTGATTTCAATCGCCCCGATCACGTTAAAGTCTTCAGGTAAACGGCAATCCTGAGGATCCAATGGATCAACTGGACCGACCACATACAAGTATGTGTCCTTCTTACTAAGAATGACCGACTAATTTTCAGCAACTGAAAGAACACACGTCATAACTGCCCCGGTCACTTTCAGTCTTCTGGTTAATGGCTATCCTCATTCTCTAAGTTGAAACGAGGACCAAAACATATCCGAGGATATGTCCATCAAACTGAGGTAACCGACTAATTTTAAGCAATAATGACACAATTTTTTTTTTTTTTTTTTTTTTTTTTTTTTTTTTTTTAAAAACACAAAGACATGGTTACTCGGGATTGATCATCCCGTTCAGCTCAATTAGGTTTTGAAATCTGGATTTATCAAACGCTTTTGTAAACAAATCAGCAAAATTTTCCAGTGTATCAACCTTTTCGATCTTGATCAGTTTCTTCTCAGCACAATCCCGTATGAAGTGATGACGAATGTCAATATGCTTAGTTTTACTGTGCTTTACGGAATTGTTAATTACTGAGATGGCGGCAGTGTTATCAATTAAAATAGGAGTGAGTAAGAAATTCAGACCATAGTCGCGTAATTGTTGCTGAATCCACAAAACCTGAGAGCAGCAGTTGGATGCTGCCATGTATTCAGCTTCGCATGTTGAAATTGCAACTGATGTCTGTTTCTTGCACTGCCAGGAAACTAATCTTCCTCCAAGAAACTGACAGCCTCCTGTTGTTGACTTCCGACTCTGATTGCATCCCCCATAATCAGAATCTGTATATGCCACCAGTTCAACGTCTCCTCCCTTTGGGTACCACAACCCTAGCTTCGGTTTGCCTTTGAGATACCGCAAAATCCTCTTCACACCTTTCATGTGAGATTCCTTTGGGTTTGCCTGAAAACGAGCACAAAGACAAACAGCAAACATTATATCAGGCCTAGAAGCAGTTAAATACATTAATGAACCTATTATCGCCCGATACAGAGTTGGGTCCACATCTGCGTCACCATCTGATTCAGCACCCAATTTGTGATTGACGCAGATTGGAGTGTCATATGGAGAGCTGTCCTCCATCTTGAATCTCTTCAGCACATCATGACCGTACTTCGTTTGATGAATGAACATCCCGTCCTTCTTCTGATCAACCTGCAATCCTAGAAAGAAAGTTAGTTCACCCATAGCACTCATCTCGAATCGTTTCTTCATGACAGCTTCAAAATCCTGACACATGGATACTCTTGATGCAGCAAAAATGATATCATCCACGTAGACTTGAACCAGCAGGAAGTCACATCCTTCTCTCTTCACAAACAACGTACTGTCGATCAATCCCCTTTCAAAACCGTTTTCCAGCAAGTAGTCTGATAACGTTGAATACCAGGCACGAGGTGCCTGATGTAACCCATACAATGCCTTGCTCAACCTGTATACGTGATCAGGAAAGTCTGGGTCAGGAAAACCCGGAGGTTGCTCAACATACACAACCTCATCAACTTTCCCGTTTAGGAACGCGCTCTTCACATCCAACTGAAATACCTTCATCTTTTTAAATGCAGCAAACGCCAAAAACAATCGAATCGCTTCTAACCGGGCGACAGGAGCGAACACTTCATTGTAATCAATACCCTCTTGCTGATTAAAACCTTTAATAACCAGCCTCGCCTTATTTCTTACGATAATTCCCTTATCATCTCTCTTACACTTGAACACCCATTTTGTGCCTATAGCATGCACATTCCTTGGTTTTTCAACCAAAGACCAAACTTCCATTTTCTCGAACTGAGCCAACTCTTCTTGCATGGCTTCAACCCACGAGCTGTCCTTTAAAGCCATTTGATAATTCTTTGGTTCAATTTGGCTTATAAAGCAGGAGTACAAACATTCGTTCAGTATACCCGTTTCCTTAATGCTTGTATAAACACAGGTGTGCTCATTCAAGCTACTTCTAGTTTGTACACTGGAGGACACATCACCTATAATATTCTCCAATGGGTGATCTTTGTGAATTCTCGTGGTCGGAACAGCACCGACATGCAAATTATCTCCCAAATTTGAAGAGATCTCATCTATGGTTGTTTCTGGCTGAGAGTGAAAAGGATTAATAAATTCATCTTCAGTTGAGGCAGTAGGGGTACCAATAGTGTTTGATGTGGAAGGTTGAGATTTCTCAATCAACTGTCGTTGCAATAAATTCTCTTCCTCATCAAATATCATCTTCGTCACAGCTCTTTCGTCTTCTTCAGAAATTTCCAAATCAGGTACGTTAAACGACTTAAAAAGCTTAACATAGTCGAAAAGCTCAGCAGGTCCATTGCTTGGTTTTGGCGATTGGTAACTAGTAATGTCGGTGTTACAAACCACCTCCACCTTGCAAGTCGAAGTATTGAAGACCCGTCTGTTAGGAGTCCCAACTACATAACCGACTAAGATTCCTTCATCGGCTACTTCACCAAATTTCGAATTAGTCTTCAAAATCGAACAAGGAGACCCAAATGGTTCAAGACCGCACAAGTTGGGCTTCCTTCCATGCATAAGCTCGTAACAAGTTTTTCCAAGTCTCTTAACGGTTAACACCCTATTCAGAACATAGCAGGCAGTAGCAACTGCTTCAGCCCAGAACATCACAGGAAGCTTCGAGTCTGCCAGCATAGTTCTGGCTCCTTCAATCAACGTTCGGTTCTTCCTTTCAGCCACTCCATTCTGTTGCGGAGTATACGGAGCGCTGTATTGATGTTCAATTCCTTTCTGAAGACAGAAGATTTCCATTTCAAAGTTCTTGAACTCTGTCCCATTGTCACTTCTGATGTATTTAACTGATTTACTCATGACGTTCTCAACTTTTGTAATTAGATTCTTCACCATCTGAGCCGTCTCGTCTTTCGTTTTCAGAAAATATACCCACGAGTATCGCGAGTAGTCATCAGTTATCACCAAGCAGTAAGAAGTACCGCCTAGACTTTTTACATTCACGGGACCGAAGAGATCCATATGAAGTAGTTCTAGAGTACCGGCAATTGAATTGATCTTCTTGGTGAGATGGGATTTCTTGTGTTGTTTTCCCTTCTTGCAGGCTATGCATTTGTCTTCAAAGTTAAAACTTTTTAAGGGAACGCCCATCACAAGCCCATTTTTGACAATGAAGTTCATCTTCCGAAGATGAATATGTCCCATTCTCCTGTGCCACAATTCTGATTCTGATTCGCTTGCTTTTGTCATTAAACAAGATTCTCCGGTGGCCATTTCAGTAGACCTCATGTCCATCACATAAGTATTCGTTTCACGTGGAGCTTTCATTACTATCCATTCGTCTGGTATCTGAAAACCAGGCTTCAATACTATCGCTTCATTCTTCGTGAAATGGACAGTGTAATCTTTATCACAAATCTGCGACACACTCAGCAGATTGTGCTTTAATTCCTCCACAAAGCTTACATTCTCAAGTGTCATTCTTCCATTTGACACTGTACCTCTACCAGTAATCCTACCTCCGCTCTCACCAGCAAAACTAACTCTTGCTCCCTGAACAGGTTTTAAATCTTGCAACAAGTGTTTGTTGCCCGTCATGTGCCGGGAACAGCCGCTATCTACAATCCAGAGATTGTTGGCAGCCCTGTTCAACTGTTCCTGCACAATAAAACAAAGAGTTAGAATCTTGGGACCCAAGACCAATTGGTCTTGGATCGATACGTCCCGTACCCTGGCTTTCTCAAGTTAGCATCAGGATAATTTCTGTAAGTCCTGTTAGGAAATCTCCTTGCAGATTGAGGGTAAAGCCTCCCAAACCTTTGTGAATTGAAAGTGTTATATCTTGTGGTTTGGTTATAAAACTGAGGTTTGTTTTTATGAAAACTTGAATTCGTAACATTTTGGCATTTTGTAAAGTTTTCATTTTTAGCGGTAGCAAAATGACGCTTATACTCAGTTTTATTTGGCTTCACACCTCTGAATCTCGGCTTCAAAGGGCAATCTGCAACTAGATGTCCTAACTTGTTACATCTAAAGCAACATCGACTCTTCATTTTCTTGTCAAATGTTTGTTTTGATGTAGAGGCAGTGTTACCAGCCGTTCGTCTCACATAAGGTGGGACGTACGGATTGAGTGGAGAACTCTTTTTAGAAATTTTATTTTTATCTCCATCGGTGGGTAACCCTACCTTCTCTTTTGTCTGACCAGATTCGGACAACTTATCCGAATCCGATGAGACTGGACTCGAAACAGAAATATTCACACTAGAAACAGGCGAACTTGTTTCGCCACAGCTAACACTTGGTTCTACACTTGTAATCTTGATTGGAGTTGTCTGAGGAACTTCGAAATCAACAGATTTCTGAACACTCGGATTATAAGTATAGTTGTGATTAAAGGGTGGTGGAACCTCGTGATAACCGATTCCTCCCCTCTTTGCAGAGGTACCTTGATCACTCACGAGATGATCAAGGATTGTCGAGGAATTCCTGAACTGCTCAAGTTTGCGGTTCAATTCCACCACCTTCACCTGGTGGTCAGCAATCTGTTTATCCCGATCAGCAATCAATTTAGTTTTTTCTTCTAAGACTTCATAACTAAGATCAATTATTTCAATTTTCTCAGCAAGTTTAGTTTTTAAGCTTTGAATGTCTTTTTCACATGCTTTTATTTTAATTTTATAACTTGTTTCTCTTGCTTTCGTAAAATGGTGATCTTCTTTAATAGTTTTAAAATCAGCATCTAAACGGACGTACTGATCAGTTATCGTTGTAAGTTGCTCAGACAAATTCTCACAACTAGTACAAATATTCTTAGTACTTACCTCGGAGCGATTATCCTTGTCATCTGCCATGAAAACGGTTTCTTCTTCAGTAGCTTTCTCATTTCCAACAACCTTCTCACATTCTTCAACTTCAGCCTCAGCCATGTTCGCTTGCTCACCAGATTCATTTGAATGCAGTTTCCAGTTGTACTCTCCTGCTTCTCTGGTCAACATGGCATTAATCTCTCTGTTAACTCCAGTGTGTTGTGTAGGCCGACCTTGTCCTCGTTCAACCCTCTCATTTCTACATTCTTTGGCAAAGTGCCCGTATTGCTGACAATTATAGCACCTTACCTTAGATTTGTCGAATCCAGGCCTACCACCAACAAACTTTCTCCCAGTTTTCTTCAGCAGATTTTACACTCATAGGCATCTTGGAATAATTATTGCTTGAGGCATTTGCAGAGAAACCACTTGTGGATGCTTGAGGCTTTGAAGTACTTGATCCTCCAGCAACGAAACAGACATCACCGTTCGAGTTTACAGAAACGTTTCCTTCATGAGAAGAGTCAGAACTTGACTCCCCTTTTGAGTAATAAGCAGCAGATTCAGG
The DNA here is from genome assembly GCF_021521415.1 of Bidens hawaiensis. Classification (NCBI taxonomy): domain Eukaryota; kingdom Viridiplantae; phylum Streptophyta; class Magnoliopsida; order Asterales; family Asteraceae; genus Bidens; species Bidens hawaiensis. The sequence continues at coordinate 77,265 of NW_027500640.1, forward strand.
CCTCGAACTTGAGCCTGAGTTAACCTTTGCACCATACATACCAGGGTCTTGTATCTGATCTGTTGGTGTTTCTTTTCGAACCATATTAAGCTCATAAGTCCTGAGCTTGTTTACTGCCGTTTCCAGATCATAATTAGGAAAGTCTCTGTCTTCCCTCATAAGAACGGTGTACATTTCCCACTTCGGTGGGAGAGCATCGAGAAGCTTTTCAACGATCTCTTCTTCTCGATAAGCAATCGAATAATTGCTAAGCTCTGTCATTAGGTGATAGTATCTAGTGATAATATCATCCAGTGATTCGTTCTTCAAAAATTTGAAGACGGAGAACTGAGTCTTCAAAAGCTTAATCTTTGATGCACGGATACCCACGTTCCCCTCGAATCTATTTTCAAGAGCATCCCAAAGCTCTCTCGCAGAAGTGTACTTTCTGAAAGTGTGGAGAACTTCTTGAGGAAGTGCCATAGTTATAGCTGCATGGGCCTTGCTCTCGGCCTCATACATTTTCTTTTATTCGTCCTCCATTTTGCTATACTTCTTAACCACATCACGACCTTCGTATTGCATAGTTGGAGGGATATATCCATCCTGGATGCACACCCACATTTTTGCATCCTGATATTTAATGTATTGGATGAATCTGTCCTTCCATGCCACGAAGTCAGTTCCTTTCATCAACCTCGGGGCCTTAGTGGCAGACCCCGCTTCTACTTCCATCTTGACTAAATCGGAGATGTTAATTGACGACATCTTTGCGAAACCTGAAAACCTGAAAATAAAAAAAAATTTAAAACAGCACAGTAGGCGAAATTAAGAATAACTTCGCTTGAAAGTTAACTTCGCTGGAAAGTGAACTTCGCTGAGTCTTAAATTCGCTTGACTGGGCGAAGTTAAAAATAACTTCGCTTAGAATGAGCGAACTTAGGAGGTAAGCGAACTTGGGAGGTAAGCGAAGTTGAGGATAACTTCGCTTAGGCGAACTTATGAGGTAGGCGAAGTTGTGGTTAACTTAGCTTAATCCTTATATCTTCGCCGAAACCCTACTTCCAGTGACGGCAACTTCGCCTGAAGAACGATAACTTCGCCCGATGAACACTGAAACTGTTCAGATCTGTTTTCGTCAATCCAGCAGTTTCCGATCGATGTAATGGCTTGAAAATGACTGTCAAACACGAGTAAAACACAATCCCAACAAGAACACGTCCCGCGAATAGGTCAAACGAGACGTTTTCTACACCCGCGTGAAATCCCGAACCTCACAATCGAGCCGATGGCTCTGATACCAATTGTAGGTTCCTGGACGGATCGTACACGGGATGTCGCTAACAACGCAGGTGCGGAATCCCTGCGTAGGTAGATACGAGTGCAGGATATGAATTAAGCAATCACACGAGCAATGAACGAACACGTTATATTGATAACTCGAACACGTGACACTAGGTCACTATTACAGACACTGACACGTAACACTCGAAGTGAACAACTGAAACGAAACCCTAAAAACCCACTCTGAAACTGTTCCGCTGAACAGTTTATATACACGACAACTTCGCCTCAGGCGAAGTTGTCAATAACTTCGCTTGTTCAACAAGTTCGCCTGAGCGAACTTGTTGACAACTTCGCTTGTTCAACAAGTTCGCCTGAGCGAACTTGTTGACAACTTCGCTTGTTACAAAAACATAAACATAATCAAAAACATAATTACATTACAGACTTGATTACAAATGCTAGACTATGAACTACTGACACACATGTACCAACACTTTTAATATTGCATATAGTAACCTTTGAAAAGCTGTGAGTAATCAGTTCGCACCCCGGCATTTCCGCCGTACTTTGGGGTGTGACAGATTGGTATCAGAGCCGAAGGTTTAAGATAAGTCATTAGAAATTGCCTTAGACACATGTTTAAGACCCCTATACATGCTTATCTGTTTACCTTATGTGTTCAAATTAATTTGTTTACAACTTTGTTAGATAATTATTTATTTATTATCTATTGTATTATTATGCACACACACACAAACTCTGAGGCTATGCTTCAACATTCAAAGATAACTTTTAAAAAATTTGATTGATTTTATTTTCGGGAAATTCCTTAAGAATTCCCACCTGTTATTTTCGCTCATACACCTTAGGGCTAGGTTATGTGGCATGTCCCTGTGATAGATGAAAGGGGAAGAGAAACTGTGAGTTGGGCACTGGCAAAACGGTTCCAAGAACTAAAGGTAAGACGCTATTCCTTACCTGGTGATAACCTGACCACAATTTTCAACCCTATGGACCCGAGCGAAACCCACAAATGTCATATGACCGACACCCTAAGCTGTCAACTGTGACCACATTAGTGGTTGCACCACTATAATTTTTTTAAACCGAATTCACGGTGGTTCGTTGCTAAACTCGGTTTTCCCGATTATTGTGTTCCGTTATTTAAATGGTTTGTTGGGTGAAAATAAATCCATGGAACCCATGGGCACTCCTACTATCCATTTCTCAACTTGTTTTTGTATTTTTGTTGGAGTAATCAAACGTGGTGGTTCACAAGATATTCCTACTACCTATATATATTTCGATAGTTCGTTATTTAGTTTAGTCAGTTAAAATGTCGTGTAACGCTCATTAGGCTGACAAACTTCATTGCATTGTTAATTAGTTAATTAGTTGGGACAATCAAGTTGCCATGCAACGCTCATGGGCTGTCCAACTCAGTGTTTTATTTGTTAGTTGCATTGGGCCATTCAAATTGCCATGGAAAGCTCATGGGAGGCCAACACCCACAATCAATATTTCGTTAGTTTATTGTAAACTTAATAATCTAACTTTTAAACTGACTTAACTCCTCATGTAGTCATCACACATTAATCTTATTGACTACATCATTTAACAACCATTTACGCAATGTACCCCGTCATCTTATAAACTTTTACTTTTAATCCTCATGACGCAATTCCTCTTACTTCTTAACGCAACATTATAAGTTATCTACATATTAAAACATTTTATTATCCTAATGTCTTTTCCTCAACTTACCCTTCATCTTATAAATCCTCATTTCTGGTCCCTATAGAATGTCTCATTCAAGAAACTGTCATTGCCCTTAACATCAATCGTCTAGTTCTCGTGACCACCGTATGGCTGCCTGTATTTCCAAAGAGATAGCTGCTACGATCCCTAGGATAGTGACACAAATTCAAAACATCAATGCAACAAATTCAACTTTTCCCACTAATTCCTTTGCTGGTGACTACAAACCACTTACCACCAATCATCCTCACAACAAGAAACGTAAGAACCCTGCTGCAACAAAACCTACCCACCCGCAAGTCTCCTCGAAAAAGAAACCTTACCTCGGTCCTCACTCTTTATGCCCCATTTGTAACCATCATCACCCAGTTAAATCCCTATGCCGTCGTTGCACCCAATGTAACCGTTATGGCTATCTTGCTAACACCTGTCGTGTCCCGCCTACTGCACAAGCTGTCCCGCAAGAACCTACCCCTCATGGTCAACCTGATGTTCCTAATACCCACACTCGCTACCATTGTAAGGACCCAAATCACCTCCACAATGCGTGCCCTCAACTTACCCAAGCTCATTCTACGACTATACCATACTACTTGACCCATGCTCACCAGGCTCAAACCTATCAACCACATGGCCCTCAAGCTCCTCCCATCAATCAAGGTCAACATTACTTAAAACAACACTACCAAACCTTGCAACCACAAGCTCAAGTTTACCATACATATTTCCATCAAACAACTCTCTTGCAAACTGTTCAAGCTTTAGTTTTCCAAGTATTGCCGAATCAGTCTACCTCAACTACTCCTACTCCTGCAACTCCTCGTGGTGCCTCAAGTCACGTTAATAAAGCTACTCAACGATATTGAAGACCTTTTCCGTTCCCTTTACCTGTCTTAATTTATATTGTCCTTTTCTTTACCTATTGTAACGCCTCTTTATGGCCTTGGATTATTTCCGTATTTAGACTATTTATCTTCAGTTTAATAAAAAAGTTTCTTTGGATTAAATAGATTGCTTAATGAAGCCTACTTCTATCTTATTTCTTTACCTTCATTAACCTTAACTATTTATAAGCTACCATTATATTTTAAATACTTATATCCTTGCGATGTCCTAGATATTTCTTTATTCAAATCCACTACAACTTTCAGAATTGTTTTATGCATTGTTGATTTTCTAGTGTTATAATTAAAACTCCTTACAACTTTTGTTTCCTTAAAGTCATGTTTTAATCAAACGTTTTGTAAATCCACACGATGGGACGAATCATGTGGACCATCCGACGATCTAAATAATTATGGTCCGGAACATAATTATCAAAGTCTTCACATGGAAATCATGACGCGTAAGATTGTGTGTCATAATATAGAATCGAAAGTAGTTGGAATAACGGTACAAATGTAAAGCTGATAAGGGCATGTGGATACGCCGCTGGTACATCCTATATATAAGTGCCCTCATCGGATTCACAATTGGAGCGTTATTTTAACAATTCGAAGTTCTGTGCTATGATAAAATTTTAAATTTTATTTTTAAAATTTTCTTTTCCTCAAACTTTAATGGTGTTTTTATAGTATTCCTTAATTTCAGGACGGAATTCCCTAAAGTAGGGGAGACTGTAACAACTCGGACTTTTCAAGATTTAATACTATTATTAAAACCCGAACCATCTCGATGTTCGAGAAATTTTACCGCATTTATCGAGTAAATTAACTATTTTTATATTATTATGTAATTAATTTTATAAAGCATATTTATAACTTTCTAATTGTGGCAATTTTAACCCAAACATAAACTTTTACCCTATTTTGTTTCCACTTTCTATCTTCAGGGACCATACTGCAATATCTGTATTATAACTATTATATTAAAACCCATCTTGGACCTGTTTACCCAAGATCTGACCTAGATCCTAACTCGTATTTAGAACCCGATTATACTTGGTATAGCTTGGACCACAATCTTTGCGTTCGATATGGAAATTGAATCAATTTTATACCAATCCTTCCTTAATTCGGCCTAACCTAGTCTCTTAGTTAGAAAACGAAATCCGTTATAACACGTATTGACACGATTGATAAACCGTCTTTACCCTAACTCGCTAATACACCTTTATAGCAACAATATTTCAATTGAGCAAATCGGCGGCACCCTTGAACTAGCGAAAGTTGAAGTCCCATAGCTAATTGAATTATAACCATCCGATTCTGCTCGTCTTTAATCGTTCTTTGGCCGGCAACTGCGTGATCTAATCAAACCACCATTCATCATTGTTTCAGGTATAAAGAACATGTTTGTAGTTCGTCTGGATCTGTCTAACGAAAGCCCTATGGTTAATTATTCAAACTCAAACGGATTTAATCAATTCAGCAATCTAGGGTTCATAACTAGTTCGCTTATGTTATCGTATTCATGTTGTCTGTTCTATGCTTTAACCAGTTAGCACCCTAGCCCAGTTGGCTAGGGTGGTTGTGTATTATGTTCAGACCGCTGATTTTTGATTATACAATGTTAATTAATTATATTGCGTTAATAAATAATATTTTGAATGTTATAAAATCTTAATTAATTCATTTTTTTAAAACCAACATATTAAACTAGTCATTTTCTGAATCTTCGTTAAAGTTATATATATATATATATATATATATATATATATATATATATATATTGGTTATTGAAATTTGGTAAAAGTTTTATTAGTTAAAAAGAGTTAAGTCTAATATATATATAATATATATATTATAAACTCGTTAATTAAC